>NW_028256049.1:0-65000 GCF_971803275.1 Cyanistes caeruleus | reverse complement strand
CATGTGGGGTATAAACTATCAGGGGAGCTCCAAACGTTACCTTTTTGGCTTCCCCAACCAACAGTGCTACTGCCACAATTGCTTGCAGACACGTAGGCCAGCCCCGACTGACTGGATCTAGGATTTTGGATAAAAACCCTATGGGTTTCTTCTTTTCTGCCCATTCCTGGGTCAAAACTCCCTGTGCTGTTTGTCCACTTATATCAACAAACAGTTGAAACTCCTTACTTATGTCTGGTAATGTTAGAACTGGAGCAGTGACGAGGGCATTCTTTAGTTCCTGAAATTTAATTTCGTCTTGCCCTGTCCATTTTAATCGATCTGTATTTAGCCTTTCATACAGAAATTTCACCTTTTCGCTGTATCCTTCAATCCACTGTCTGCAATATCCCATGAGCCCTAAAAATTGCCTAATTTGTCTCTTGGTTTGTGGGGCAGGAAGTTCAAGAATTCCCACCACCCTCTCGGGATCTAATTTCTTTTTCCCTTGTGATATCCAATGTCCAAGATATTTTACTTCGGGCTCTGTGAATTGCAGCTTGGATTTAGACACTTTCAACCCCTTTTGTCCCAGAAAATTCAGCAGGGAAATGGTGCATTTCTTCACCTGCTCCTCCGTGATTCCGGCGATTAGCAAATCGTCTACATATTGTAATAGTTTTGTCCCCTCCTCTGGAGTGAATTGAGTGAGTAGTTGCTCTAAGGCTTGTCCGAACAAGTACGGAGATTCGACGAATCCTTGTGGAAGGACCGTCCACCGCAATTGCTGATTTCGATTGGTATCTGGATCCTCCCACTGGAAAGCGAAAAAATTCCTACTCCCTTCATCCAAAGGACATGTCCAGAAAGCATCTTTTAAATCAATTACACTATACCATACATCCTCTGGTGAGAGTCTGTTTAGTAGAGTGTAAGGATTTGCTACCACCGGAAACCTGGTTCGGGTTCTAGCATTTACAGCTCTCAAGTCCTGAACCAATCGGAAGTTCCCATCGGCTTTCTTTACTGCCAGGATGGGGGTGTTATGTGGGGACATGCAGGGCTCGAGCGTGCCTCCTTTAAGCAGCTCGTCAATTATTAATTTCAAACCCTTCCTCCCTTCGGCTGGGATGGGGTATTGTCGGATCCTTATCGGATTCTCTGGATTTTCAATTTCAATTTTGATGGGAGCAATATCTAATTTTCCCACTTCCCCTTTTGAGTGCCATACTCGGGGGTCAATTTCCTTTTCATCTTTTGAAGTCAAATGTAACACCTTCACTACTAACTCTGAATCTTTCACAACGATATTTATTCCTAAAGCTATGATCATATCTCTTCCCAATAGATTGTAGTCTGCTTCTTCCACAAGCAACAAATTTCCTAAACATATCTTATTTTCCGACTCGATTTCCACCTCCTTGATTACCGAGACTTTAAATGGATCTCCCTTTGCGCCAATTACAATTACTTTTTCTTTACTCGTTTCACACCCTATAGGTAACTTCTGCAGGGTGCTTCTCTCAGCCCCGGTATCAACCAGGAAACTCATTTCCTGGCGGTGGGGACCTACCTTCAATTTTATCAAGGGCTCTTTTGCTGTTACTGTCCCCATTTGAAAGAGCCCAAGACTTCCCTAATCTTCTTTAAATATTTGTTCATCTTTCATTCGTTTCCTGCAATCCCTTTTTATGTGTCCTACTTTCTTACAGTAGAAACACTCTGGAGGATCCTTTCGAGGAGGAGTTTCCTCCTTCTGAGATCCCTTTTGTTTTTTAGGTATCGGTTTACCCTGTTTCTGTTCTTGTTTTTGAACTTCTTTTACTGCAGCCACTAATATTTTGGCTTGAAGTTTCTGTTTTTCGTCTTCTCTCCTCATATAAACCTTCTGAGCTTCCCTTAGAAGCTCTTGGAGACTCTTCTCCTGCCATCCATCAATTTTCTCAAGTTTCTTCCTAATGTCCTCCCATGATTTAGCCACAAACTGCGTTTTAAGCAGGACCTCCCCCACCGGGGAACTGGGATCAGTCCCGGAGTAAATCTGCAGACTTCTCCGCAACCTTTCTACCCATTCGGTAGGGGATTCTTCCTTTCCTTGACATTCCCCAAATACTTTGCTAATGTTCTGTCCCCTGGGGACCGCCTCTCTTATTCCCTGCACGATGATATTCCTTAAATCTATCATGCTTCTTCTTCCTTCCTCGGTCTGGGCACTCCAACTTGGGCTCACACTCGGCCACTTTTGGTCGCCGGGTGTTCCCTGCGGGTGACGCCTTTCCCAATCCCTGATGCCTGCCTGCTTAATCATTTCTCTCTCCTCCTGGCTAAACAGGGATCTCAGGATGGCCATGAGATCTTCGTAGGTGTAAATACTACTCCCTAGAAAATCGTCTAACTTTTCGGCCACCCCAAATGGGTCATCTAGCAGTCGCCCCATTTCTTTCTTGAATGCTCGTACATCGCCTGAGTTAAGGGGCACGTTTACAAATCCAATTATTCTGGGGGCGGTTGGCACTTCCCTGAGAGGGAACATTCGATGCCCATTTTCTGTCTCTCCCCATTCTCCATTCCCTATTTTTGATTTCCACCGAGTCCTGCTTGCAGGAGGGGAACTGGAGTTTGCGGGAGGTTTTCCCCTCATTGCTGGCGGAATGTCTGCCGCAGCTAAGTGACTCAGAGGGTTCCCTTCTGATACTTTCGGTGGTCCCAGCTGTAGTGGCCGGACCGGGATTTGTGGAGGGGGTAAGCCCCATCCTTGCGCCAACACCGACTCCAAAGAGGGTGCGGTGGCTGGGTTTTCTGCAGGTGGGGGGGTAATGAGGGTTTCTGGCACTACTCCCGGTGGTTGAGGGGAGCGTGCTTCTGCCAGTTGCCTCATGGGACCCTCGGGTGCTGATGGTACTACTTGATCCATCACCGAAGGCTCTACTGGCCCGCGGTACGGAGGGGGTAAGTGATCCAGGGGTTCCCAGGTCTCTCTTTTATGTTCGTTTTTCTGTTTCACTGGAAACAGCTGTACTTTGGTATTTAACCAGAGTTTGGCATATTCTTTCTCCTCAGCGTCTGATGAGACCTTTTTCTCTATGTGTGCGAGTAATTCTCTGCACGTCCATTTATCAAATGTCCCCAATACTGGCCAAGTGAGACAGTTTCTTAATTCCTGTCCTCCCCAGATCTCGGCACAGTAATAAATCATTTTTGCCTTAGATTTTCCTCGTTTCTCGGGACAAATTTCCCAATTTCTCAACATCCATCCTAAAGGACTCTCTGGTGGGATGTCTAGCATTTGTTTTGATTCCTCTGATGGGCTTTTCTCGTTATCTAGTTTTTGCACTCTACTTTTTCTCTGCCCCATTTTCTTACGATTCTTACCTGCTCTGCGTTGTGTTCGTCTTTCTTTTTCGCTTCCGAAAGTCCTAGATCGCACCAATACTTACCTCTCGGTTAGCTGTACCGGGGTTTTTCTCAGTGTTCCGACTTTCTAAATCTTTTGGCTGAGAGAGTTTACCAGTTCCAGAGCTCGACTGGACGTTCCTTCCTCTCTCAGCCCTCCTTTGATCGGTCCCCTGAGACTCCCTTTAGCCTCAGGCTTTACGAGTAAGGAAAGAGAGACCCTTTCACACAGAATCGCTTCCTTCGCGGCCGGCCAATTCCCTCGCGGGAGGATGGAAACGCGGCCTTGAAGTCCACACTCGCTTCGTGACCAGGTCACGTCTCTCACAAACTCGCCCGATCACCCGCAGCAACCTCGGTTCGAATCCGAGTCACGGCACCAATCTGTTATAAATGCAACAGCAGATTAAAGATTAACAAAGATAAATTTATTAGAAATTAATAAAGCAACGAACAGCGAGGAAAAACCACAATAAATGGACAGCGCAGCGCTGGGTGGACAGGGTCTATACGCAAGGTATAGGTGTTCCCAAATCCACGTCTGAGGGTTCTTTGGCCTGGGTTTTTATAGGGATTTTATGTCCCCAGGCTAGAATTCCAACCAGTTTCCATTCACCAAGTGTCCCTGATTGTCGGGTGAATGGATTTCCTGGCCTAGAACATTGAGTCAGTAAGTGTCCGGGCAGAGTCTCCTCAAATGCAAAGTGAGTCTGTATGTATTTTAACATATTTCATCACAGCAGAATCGAGGGATCCGGGCTAGCGCCGATGGATATCTCGGAGGAGTAGTCTCTTCTTTGTCTTTCTTGATTGAGTTTCTGTAGTTTGGGTTTGGCGGGTGTGGTGTTTAATTCTGGCAGCGACCATTTTCCTGGGGCTCGTCCCTTTTGTTTTGCTTGATGGTCTCCGGCCAAAATCGGCGGGGCGTTGCCTTTATCTGGAGGTAGACTTTCAGGCTAGTTCTTTTGTTTCTATGATGGCCTGTGTCCTGTCCTTTCCTCCGAGTTCATGAGCCTGCTGAAGCTTGTTATCTGGGGGGGTTCTTTTGCAATCCGTGACTTTGGAAAAGGAATTCTGCCTCGACCTGGAGGAGAATTCCTTATTCCATACTTTCATTAGTTATAATTACACATACTTTATTTAAACCTTTTATTCCGAATTTTTATTTACCCAATTCTTTATTACACAAAACAACCACCAGGAGGCTGACAACTACCTCATGCAGAGCCCTCCTGCAAGGGCTTCCATAATCACAGAATTGGAAAATATGAAGCTTAGGAGAGTAGAATGTGCCCATCAAGTTAAAAAAGTTTAAAAGCTTGTCCTGTGCAAAGAATGGACAAGTGAGTTTGTGGTGGAGCTTTCTCCCTCACTCCTGGCATTGAATAAACAAATCCCTGCTCTGTAGGCCCTACACTATGGAGTACTGTTTTCTTGACTACTATTTGTGCATCATAATCACACTATGCTTTTCATTTTCTTCTTCGAACCTTCTAAGTATAAAGTGAGTAAGACAGTGAGTTGTGTATTGATAGGGCCGAAGAAACATTTCCAAATGCCATCCTGGGAAAGGAAAGGACGTGAAACAGCGCTGGGGAAGAGCGTCCCTCGCACAGCCCTCAGAGCTGCCACCGTGCACAAGATGGCGGCCGGGGCTGAGGCTGTGCCACCGTGCACAAGATGGCGGCCGGGGCTGAGGCTGTGCCACCATGCACAAGATGGCGGCCGGGGCTGAGGCTGTGCCACCATGCACAAGATGGTGGCCGGGGCTGAGGCTGTGCCACCATGCACAAGATGGCGGCCGGGGCTGAGGCTGTGCCACCGTGCACAAGATGCCGGCCGAGGCTGAGGCTGTGCCACCGTGCACAAGATGCCGGCCGGGGCTGAGGCTGTGCCACCGTGCACAAGATGCCGGCCGGGGCTGAGGCTGTGCCTCTCAGAGCGCTCTGCAGCCTCTGCCAGCCCAGCCCCAGCCCCGGAGCAGCGCAGGGCGGGCAGAGCCCCCTTCCAGCCGTCTGCTTCAATGGACATTGACAGACACCCGGGCCACGCACACAGGCTGACACCTTTGCTCTGTGCACACAAACACGTACCAGAAACTTGGGAACCTCGGCTGGCAGCATTTTCAGGTGAAAATACAAAGAAACTCCAGGGTTTGAAGGTTTTCAAATAGAATATTTCATTTGCCAATAAAAAGATTAAAAGCAGAAAGGGGCATCCCAGCCTGTTTCTTCCATGCAGGAATAGTGTCACAGTGACTGTGAGCTGATGAAGACGGAGATGGGATTTAATCCAAAGCAGATTGTGCAGTGGGTGCTCACCTGTGATATGTATCCCTCACAGTACCTATTTATTTGGAACACTAGGAAGAATATGAGGCTGGGCAAGATATTAACCCTTTCAGTACAGACATGAGACCTACAAACCTTGTTCATCTCTCCAGGGACAGAAAAGGACAGAGTAATAACACACAAAAAAACCAACAAAAAAACATCAAAGTCAGTAAAAAAAAGTCAAACATTAGATAGAAAAGTAATGAAAAAATGGTAATTGAAACAAAAATATTCTTATAGTAAAGCCATAGAAATAAACAATGATATACAAAATAACTCCTTTAATTAATGAAAAAAGTATAAAAATATATTAAAACTGTAAATCTAAACAAAAGCATCCATTAAAGAAAGCAAACACATGTTAAAGTAACTGTTATCCCATAAAAGTTTGAACAGAAAAACAAATAAAAACAATAAAATGCCCTTTGCCCCCAGGGAGAGAAGAAAACTTCTGTTTCCAACGATGATCACAAAAACAAATGAAGAGAACCTTTGCCTTCAAACAACTCATCCTTAAAATAAAACCCCATGAATTCATAACCCATTGACACACCTCTAGGAGGGCTGTAAAAATCAGGAAAATGTCACGACAGAAAAATTTCTTCCCAGGCGGCTGCTATTTGTAAAAATGAAAAAGCACAAAAAAATCCATTCCTTGTAAAAAAGCCTCCATGACATAACAGGAAAAAACTTCTCTCCCTACAAAAACTAATACAAAACTATTGTGTAATTAATACTGTGTTAACATCCCAAGTTCTATCTCTACAGTGTCAGGAAAAAAAAAAAAGGAGAGGAAAGGCGTTCTGAAAGTTTTATTAGAGTTTCTCATTCTTGTAGTCCTGTTAATAAAGTTCCTTTATTCCTTCTAAGTTTTAAGCCTATTTTGCCCTTCTCCTAATCCATATCTCACAGTGAGAAATGAGTAAGTGCCCTGGAGATTTCAGCCAGCGCTAAACCCACCACATTATTTAGTGCATTAGCCAAAAACTCAAATTAGCGAATCTCAGCCACTGCACCAGGCTGAAGCTGAGGATCCCCAGACAAGCTCAGAGGGAGGAGAACACAGCATTTGTGGGATCCTTTCCAGTCTGACTTGCTTCAGCTGGAGCCTGGGGGAGGAGAGAGCAGGAGAAGGGTTGGCTGAGTCCTCTCCCCTCTGCCTTGCCCTTCTCTGCTGGATCCTCAGTTCATCCCACACCCACCCCAAGACTCCATCCCCATCCTACTGGTGCTGACGGGATTAAAGGAGATAAAGAGGAGATAAAAAAGATAGAGAGGAGAGAAAAAGAGAAGTTTAAATGCAGTTTAAATATGAAAGAAATGCATATGTTAGTGAGTGCTGAGAGTTCCAAGGGAGCTGAAGGGTTTGGGAAGGGCCAGGAGCCCATGAAGGGCTCAGGAGCTGCTGCTGCCGGGAGGGAGGAAATGCACCAATGGCTCCCAGCAGAGTCTGTGCTTTGAGGCTCTTTCCCAAACAGCTGCAGGAGGGAAAGCAGCTGAGTTTGGAGGAAGAGTTTTCTGCTGAGGTTTCCTGTTTGGAGCTGTCACAAGCTTGAGCTGCTCAAGGGAAACGCGGCTCTGCTTCCAGCAGGGCCCAACTGCCCGGGAGCACAACTTGGTTCCCTGGCCCTGAGCCAACGGGCAGCAGCAGCTTCTGTTCCCTCCTGGCTCTTGTGTCATTTCCAGCAGCACAAGACACACCAAGAAAAGCTCCTCCAGAACATGCCATGAGAAACACAACCTGATTTCATTGCATGAAGGAGCTCTGACAGTCCCACGGGCTCAGGTTTGTTTGTCAGTGAACAGAGCAGGGAAAAGCACAGACACATTCCCTGCACAGGGAATTCCCAGGAGGAAAGTGCAGGGCTGGAGGATGTGCTTGGATACAACGTTCCCACGGCAGTTTTGGGGATAAAATTGTCAGGAGAGAGAATAGAAAAAGTGCTCCCAAGGGTGGGCTGGGGAGGGCTGGTGCTTCCCGGGAGGCTCCCGAAGCTCAGCAGTGTGGAAGAGTGGCTAGCTAACAAAGGTCGTGTTCCCATGCAGCAATTAGCTGAGAAAGAATTAAACAACAGTAGAGTGTAGTTGGTATGAGATGTTGCAATGTCAGAAAGACCTTACTGATAACTGTGAACTGAGAACAGGACACTGTGATCAGAAGAATGTGAATTCAGCACAGATGAACGATCACAAGAAGGTGGAACTAGGTGGAGTTGTCCTTAAACAAAATACCCAATAATGAGCTTGCTTTTGCACTATGTAGGAGCCTAATTATTGATGTTATATAGGGAGTTTGGAGTTGCCAATAAATGAGACTTACTGATCATTCATATTGAGTGCTGCTTGTCTCCCGCCGAACTCATCAAATGGCGCCCGAACAAATGGGACCCTTGGGACCTTTGGGACCTTTGGGACATTAAAAAGCGAAGGCCACGGGAGTCGGCGACAGGGGACGGGTCCTCCGCAGCAAGGACGGCGAAAAGCAACGGTGCCGCGCCCCAGGCGACCTCAGAGGAGAGTCCTGGCCGTAACATGCTGCCAAACCTTGTAGGGCTGCAACAGCGCTGACGGTAAGATGGAAAGGCAAGCAGCACATGATTTATTTACCTGCTTTTTAGAAAAGCCACAGGTTAAGGGTTTTGATTTGCACAAGGAGCTTCCTGGACTTCTTGCTTGTGGGTATGCTCTCGCCTTTGCCTCCCACTGCTGGGCAAACACTCCTATCTATGCTGCCCATGGAAAGAGGGAGGGAGAGTCAGAGAGAAGGAAATAATGAGAAAGAAATTCCAGAGGAAACGCTGAAACAACGAACAGAATCTGTTCAGTTACGGCAGGATGTGATATATCCTGAACTATTTACTTCACTTTTGGAGTCACTCTTAACACTACAATCTTATTTAAGTTCCAACTTTGCTACCCTGGAGGAAAAGAATCCAAATTTAGATTGGTTTCCACCCGAACCAGGGGGACATGGGGGAGCACTGAGGTGTGCGCAGAGAGCAGGGGCACCCCCGGGGCAGAAGCAGTGCAGAAAAAGTTCCAAGGCCACACTGAACAATTACAGAAACAGCTGAGCAGGAACAGGTGGCTCAGACAGCTTCAAAAAGTGACAAAATAGCCAAAATTCACAAACTATATGGTACCTAGTTCGAAATTCATCACTGTAATTAGAAGTTGATAAGCTGCAATGGTCACCGTTGTTACCACCTGGTCCTAAGAGACTTTTGTGTCTTTGCATCGCCTGCTTTTCTAAAAATTGTGCCCCTTTTTTCCTCTATCAGTGAACAAGAGAGATTGAGAGAAACAGCTGTATGTGTTAAAGTTAACTTTGTGAGGTGTTTTTTTGTTGTTTTTTTTCTGCAAGAGCATGTGGAGAATGTGAAGAAAGATAACAGCAGCAGAGAGCAGCAGCAGGGCGGGCAGTCCACCCCCCGCTCCCTCTCTAAGAAAAAGCACCAGGATAGTATCCAGTTTGTTAAAAAGTCATGATTCATGGGTTTTTAAAAATGTTTTTATATACCCTGTTAGAGTTAATTTTGTGTTTTAAGTAATTATGAGTTTATGCAGTTGCAGTTTTTTAGAGTTTTCCTGGAGAAATTATTGTGATTCTTTGAAAGTTTAAAAAGGCCCCTTTTCAAAAAAAAAGGTGTTTAAGGTGAATATTAACAGAAGTTACCTTGCAATAATTAGCCTTAAAACCTAAGGTTAAAATATGGTATAATTTACAGCTTCTATGAAAACCTTCCAATTGATGTTATCTACAAAAGATATTTATGGTTTGAAAAAATTAATTAGTTAAGAGAACTTTACTGTACAAGACAAAGTTAAGTTAAAGTATATATTACCCATTTGCTTGTTTTTCCCACAATTTTAATAAGGTAATTTCAATGTGAGTCCTTTTGTTATATAAAACACATATAACTGCATATATACCAATTTGGATTTTGGATTTTAGTTTAAGAATTAGACTTAATGTTTCTGAAAAGTGCTACAAAAGCTGAATGGCAACTTGCCAAATCCTGTGTTGTTGTGGTTTTTCTCTAGAAAAACTGCACTTTAAAATCCTAACCAATTTGAACATATACTAGGCAAATTCCTGTTTTGAATGAGTATTTTTAGTACCATTTGCAGTTATTGTGGGTTATTCTCAAAGCTAGATGACATAGAATTGTGATATACTTGTTACATTTTTATAATCTTCATAGTGAATCCATGTTACTATTATATTGTGTTTAAAAGGTATATATCAAACTTTTAGTTGCCTCTTTGTAGTAACAGAATAAGATTAAGTTATGTTTTTATTTAATATAGATTAAGTGTTAATAGAATTAAGAAAAGTCAAGTTTTATTATGTTTAGGCTTGAATGTTTTTAAGTTAAGTTTTATAACTTAGATATTCTTTTAAGGTTAAGTTTGTTACTTCCTTTTGTCATAAATCATTACTGTTAGGTTTAAATATTGTTTAATTTAAATTGTTTTATGTTTTATTGGAGACACTTGTCTAAACTGCAAAGTATAGTTATTTTCCTAGAGAGATGAAGACAGCCACAACTGAGACAGCTGTGACAGAACGCTGATGAAACCTGCTTGTGGATAGAAGGGAATGCACACCCTTGACTTCATCAGGAGTTCTATTGGTTGTTGCAATCTCTGCAGTTTTTGTTTCTTATAGCTTTCTTATTTTTCAGTGTTTCCAGAATTTTAAGAAGATGTACCATTGCTGAGGATCAGCTGCCATGGGAGAGGCTTCAGATTAAACCAACTGCTGAATGGTTTAATTGGTCTGGTACCTGAGGCTTCTGATCATTTGCTTTGTACAAATGCATTTTAACAGTTTGCTGTGCTGTAAGCATCTCCTAGCTGCTACTATTGAGAACCTTGTTTTAGAAATGAGTTAAGAGGCATCTTTCCAGTTTAAAGCCAGGCCCTGGCCAAGCCTTAACTTTACCTGGACAGAATGTTTGCCAACAGATCCAGATGTTTTCTGTCCCAAATCAGTATTTGAGTCACTTTTTGACTCAGCAATTTGACCCTATTAATATGACAGCTGGATCAATTTTGAAGTGGGCTTGGAGAATCATTTCCGGAGGTGGTTATCCAATCCTTCACAGATGATTTTTTGTTTCTGTTGGTTTGCTAACTATGGGATGCTGGTGCAGTGTTTTAGTAATTAATAGTAGTTTTATATTACATATCTTATTAATAATGTTTATGATTTAATTGATTTTTAACTGCTATAGGTTCTTAATCCTTGTGTATACGGGTTTGTGTTGATGTTTATAACAGAAGTACATCTCATTTTTATTTTTTTTTAAGAAAACGGGGAAAATTGATATCCTAAAAGCATTTTGATTAGTGTAATTCATTAACTTCAAGGGGAGAAGCGTCTGTGTTTTGTTGGCAGGTTCAAAAAGGTCACCTGTCCATCTGACCAGACTGTCTGCCTCTGAACACACGAGATCCAGTGAACAGAGAAGTCACCACACAGCCTTGGTACTCCAGACATGGATCAGAAGTGGAGCTGTCAGGACACAGTTGTGTCTGAGCACTACACAGACAGTTGCCAACAGAAATTTTATGTTGTTATTATGATGTTGTGTCTCTACCAATTTTTTCAATTATCTTTTGTTTTAAGATTTAGAAGGATGTGAAGAACAACCTGAACATCGAAGCCGTCAGTCACCGATCAGCTGCCAGCTGACATCACGGGAGCAGTGAACGTTCCAAGACTGAATCGTGTTAAATCATAGTCTGTTTGTGAAGGAAATTCTGTAGAAGATCTAAGAAAAGTGTAGAGACTCCATCTAACTGTATATAAAGCAAATTGTAGTTGTGTGTTTACCCTTTCAGCAAATTGCTTCCACGCTTAGACTACATATATACCAGAGCATGTGTGTTAAAAGTAGTTAGATAATAGTTTAAGAGTTTAGCCTGTGTAGTAATTGTTATGTTAGTATAAAGTATAAGCATTTCCCCCTTCAAGAGCTAGTGAAATGAAATGAGCTTTGAAAGTTCATTTATTGTTAAAGTTTAGCTGTGAGTTTGCAAGTATGGTGTCATTTACATGGAACAAACTGCTTATGGTAATTGTGTTGTGTATAGTCCTGACCAACTGTCTGCTAACTAACATCCAAAAGTGACAGAACATATGGGTCACTCTGGCACACTGAACTGGAAAAAGGTCAATGTGTCTGAGCCTAGCCACACCTGGAGATCCTTTTCACACCTGTCCCATAGGAGTCCCTGAATGGGATCCTCAAGCAGCATTTAAAGGTTTAATTAGTAATGAGACTCGACTGAATGGATTGGCAATGTTGCAAGAGTGCAATTGCACTGTTGGCTTCACATTAAGACAACTTGAAGCCTGCAGGCAAGCAAAAATTACCAAAGTTCTCAATGTTACCATGCAGCCCTCAGAAGAATTAGATTTGTTAGGTTCCACCAATACCTCAGGTGGATGGATAATGTTTGAACCCCCAACAAAAAGTCATTCCAACAAAGTAATGCAGCACTGGGCTGCAGACAACCCTATAGCTGATCTCGTTACTCACACTGAGAGTAAAGCCTTTATTAGTGGTGCAATCTCACAGAACAATTACCAAAGTGATTACCTAGTTCCATATTGCTAATCTGTGGAGATAGAGCATGGAATTAGATTCCTGCTAATCCACATAGAAAACCCTGTTATTTTGGGAAACTTACTTTGTTTCCATCCAAGCTTACATCAATTGCAGAATGTAGCTGATAAAATAAAAAACATCAGTCAAAGTGAAGCCTGAATGAATTAAAGCTTAGCAACTCTAAAAAGGCTCGCTTGTTAGACTAATAAAAGATTGAATTTAATATCCACAATGTTAAGTGAACTTTCAGCCGATGTGAGTAGTGTATGTCATGCAGTATTATAAAATCGAGCTGCAATTGACTTTTTGCTCTTAGCACAAGGACATGGTTGAGAGGAGTTTGAAGGCATGTGCTGTCTGAATCTTACTGATCATTCAGTTTCCATCCATGGGCAACTGCAACAGCTTCAGGATGGGTTACATGCCCTGGAGGAAGATAGTGACCCCATTGGAAGTTGGTTCTCCAGCTGGGGCATCACCGGATGGTTGAGGTCTCTTGTGCTAGAAGGGGGACAGACTTTACTTATAATGTTAATGGGGATGAAAGTCTAAGTTGTGTGTTATCTTGTCTTCATAAGAGTATAGAATGAGTCACATCCAAAGCCTGGTTTGTGCAAAAAGAGAAAGGGGGAATTGTTGCTATACCTTATATATTAGTAAAGGCCTGTCTGCACAAACCAGTCTTTGAAATAAGTCGTGATATTAAAGGCTAAAGTCCTTGAAACCCTCCTGCAGAAGAGAGAGTAAAGCAAAACAAAATCCTTGTGTGTAGGAGAAAAAATGCAAACCTGTGTGTGTTAGCCAATAGTAACTTGCTCTGCCTGCAGGCCCTGTAGAACCCTATAAAAGGTGTGCTAAAGATAGAAATAAACGGGGTTCACGTTTACTTCTGTGAAGAGCGGTGGGTTGCTGGCGTTCCTCCAATGAAGTTCTACAAATTAAACATAACAAATGTCATTGGGGTGCAGAGGCATTGGTGAAATTGATGAAACAAAAATTAATCTCGGTACAGATGCTAACAATGGCAAAATCAGTAATGTCAAAATGTGAAATCTGCTTAAAAAACAACTCAGTGACTAGACACAGGCATAGCTAGGGAAGATTAGAATAGGAACAGAATCAGGATGACACTTGGCAAGAACCCTCTAGTAGAGTGAAATTTGGGTGGGCCCTAGAGTCTTTGCTTGGTCCTATAGCAAACTAT
Source organism: Cyanistes caeruleus (assembly GCF_971803275.1). Taxonomy (NCBI): domain Eukaryota; kingdom Metazoa; phylum Chordata; class Aves; order Passeriformes; family Paridae; genus Cyanistes; species Cyanistes caeruleus. Next base: position 51,471 of record NW_028256049.1, on the reverse strand, counting down.
CAGAAGAGAGAAATGTTGTACAAACTTAGAGGTCAGGTAGATAAATTAGCTAGAGTGACCTGAGAAAGATTTAAAGAACTAAATGTACAATTACACTTTACTACTCCTGAAAGAGCATGGAGTGTGTGAGTTTTTTAAAGGGATGGATTGATCATTGCTGCATCCACACCCCAAATGTAACTGCACATGTAGAATATGACATCAATCAATTGCAAGAAATAGAGCACAGAGCACAGGAAGAGCAAAAGGATTTGTCTACAAGTTGGTTAGGCAAAATCTTCAAAGGGTTAGGGTGGAATGTGAGTTCATGGATTAAATCTATCATTGAGAGTGTGATCATCTTACTAACTGTATTCTTAGCAATTTGGTTAGTTGACAGCACCTTCAAGGGAGAAATACAGAAGAAAACGTCCTGGAACCAGAAAATAATAAAGGCACTGATGTGAGATCCTCACCCACCATCTTCTGGTTCTCCAGTTCGTGACAACATCCAGGACAACGCTTACATCAATCAAGTATTCGAAGAACATCAAGTATAAACTCAGAAAAAAAGGACTGTATCAAGTGAAAACATTTGCACTTCTATTGAAGTAAAAATGCTTTCAAAGGGGGGAATGATAGTAAAAGGCTTTGAAATCATAGAAAATTCAGGGACTTAGAAAAAAAGTTAGGTTTGGCAAGCCTGGGAAAAGTAGGCCCTGGGAAATGTTAGGCCTTGTGCTTGCTAAAGATCAGGTGAAACTGCACCTGTGTAGTCAGTAGATGATAAATGATACAATTGTTAGATGTGATTAGATATAATTATTGTTTAAAGAAGATGAGGAACAATGTTAGGGGGCTGGGGGGATCACGAGAAATCCATGCTTGGGTAACATCAATGTATACAATAGAACAATGTAAGTTTAACAATTAATATGTAAGTTATATAACGATAGAGTACAAAAACATGTTCAACTCAAAACCAAGTCGGGTCAGATTTGGGTATGTGTACCCATAAATCCCAAATCTCTACAATAAAGCACCTTCATATAATCATTCCGTGATTGTCTGTGTTCTTGAACGATAACAATTTCATCAGATTTTACTGGAATTTTGTGGGATTTTCTGTATAATTTTGTGGGATATTGAAAAGATTAATGGAATTTTGTGGAAATTTTTCTGGAATCTTGTGTATTTTTTTGGAATTTTGTGAAACTTTGTGGTGATTTTGTGGGATGTTTCAGGAATTTGGTGACATTTTTAAGAATTTTGTGGAATTTTTGTGGAATTTGGTCAGGTTTTGAGAAGTTTTAAAGAATTTTGTGGGAGTTTTCTGCCATTTTATGGAATTTTTCTGGAATGTTGTGGGATATTGATAAGAATTGAAAAATGTTGAAGGATATTTCTGGAATTGTGTGGAAATTGGAGGAGATTTTATGGGATGTTTCTGGAATTTGGTGACAAGTTTAAGAATTTTGTGGAATTTTTGTGGAAATTTTTGGAATTTTTAGGATACTTGAAGAATTTTGTGGGATTTTTCTTAGATTGTGTGGGAATTTGTGGATATTTTGTGGGATGTTTCAGGAATTTGGTAGGGTTTTGAGAAGTTTTAGGGAATTTGGTGGGTGTTTTCTGCCATTTTGTGGGATTGTTCCTTAAATTTTTTGGGATATTTCTGGAATTACGTGGGGGTTTTGTGGAATTTTGAGGGATGTTGATGAGACTTGAAGAATTTTGAAGGATATTTCTGGAAATTAGTGGAAATTGGAGGAGATTTTATGGGATGTTTCTTTAATTTGGTGACTTTTTAAGAATTTTGTGGAATTTTTGTGGAATTTTTTGGGATTCTGAGGAGACTTGAAGAATTTTGTGGAATTTTCTTAGATTGTGTGGAAATTTGTGGAGATTTTGTGGGATGTTTCTGGAATCTGGTAGGGTTTTGAGAAGATGTAGGCAATTAGGTGGGAGTTTTCTGCCATTTTATGGGAGTTTTCTGGAATGTTGTGGGATATTGATAAGAATTGAAAAATCTTGAAGGATATTTCTGGAATTGTGTGGAAATTGGTGGAGATTTTATGGGATGTTTCTGGAATTTGGTGACATTTTTAAGAATTTTGTGGAATTTTTGTGCAATTTTGTAAGATTCTGAGGATACTTGAAGAATTTTGTGGGATTTTTCTTAGATTGTGTGGGAATTTGTGGAGATTTTGTGGGATGTTTCAGGAATTTGGTAGGGTTTTGAGAAGTTTTAGGGAATTTGGTGGGAGTTTTCTGCCATTTTGTGGGATTGTTCCTTAAATTTTGTGGGCTGTTTCTGGAATTACGTGGGGGTTTTGTGGAATTTAGGGAGATATTGAGGAGACAAGAAGAATTTTGAGTCAATTATCTTAGATTCTGTGGAACTTGGTAAAGATTTTGTGGTATATTTCAAATATTTGATATGGTTTTGAGAAGATTTAAGGATTTTTTGGTGACTTTTCTACAATTTTGTGGGATTGGGCTGCAATTTTGTGGGATTTTTTCTGAATGTTGTGGGATTTTTCTGGAATGTTGTGGGATATTGATGAGACTTGAAGAATTTTGAAGGATATTTCTGGAATTGTGTGGGAATTGGAGGAGATTTTGTGGGATGTTTCTGGAATTTGGTGACAAGTTTAAGAATTTTGTGGAATTTTTGTGAAATTTTGTGGGGTATTGAGGAGAGTTGAAGAATTTTGCGGGATTTTTCTTAGATTGTGTGGAAATTTGTGGAGATTTCGTGAGATATTTCTGGAATTTGGTAAGGTTTTGAGAAGTTTTAGGGAATTTGGTGGGAGTTTTCTGCCATTCTATGGGATTTTTGCATCTATTTTGTGGGATGTTTCTGGAATTACGTGTGGGTTTTGTGGAATTTTGAGGGATATTGAGGAGATTTGAAGAATTTTGAAGGATATTTCTGGAATTTTGAGGGAATTGGAGGAAATTTTTTGGGATGTTTCTGGAATTTGGTAACATTTTTAAGAATTTTGTAGAATTTTGGTGGAATTTTTGTAGAATTTTGAGAGATTCTGAGGAGACCTGAAGAATTTTGAGAGATTCTGAGGAGACCTGAAGATTTTTCTTAGATTGTGTGGAAATTTGTGGAGATTTTGTGGGATGTTTCAGGAATTTGGTAGAGTTTTGAGAAGTTTTAGGGAATTTGGTGGGAGTTTTCTGCCATTTTGTGGGATTGTTCCTTAAATTTTGTGGGCTGTTTCTGGAATTACGTGGGGGTTTTGTGGAATTTTGAGGGATATTGAGGAGACAAGAAGAATTTTGAGTCAATTATCTTAAATTCTGTGGAACTTGGTAAAGATTTTGTGGGATATTTCAAATATTTGATATGGTTTTGAGAAGATTTAAGGATTTTTTGGTGACTTTTCTGCAATTTTGTGGGATTTGGCTGCAATTTTGTGGGATTTTTTCTGAATGTTGTGGGATTTTTCTGGAATGTTGTGGGATATTGATGAGACTTGAAGAATTTTGAAGGATATTTCTGGAATTGTGTGGAAATTTGTGGAGATTTTGTGGGATGTTTCTTTAATTTGGTGACAAGTTTAAGAATTTTGTGGAATTTTTGTGGAATTTTTTGGGATTCTGAGGAGACTTGAAGAATTTTGTGGAATTTTCTTAGATGGTGTGGAAATTTGTGGAGATTTTGTGGGATGTTTCAGGAATCTGGTAGGGTTTTGAGAAGGTGTAGGGAATTTGGTGGGAGTTTTCTGCCATTTTATGGGGTTTTCTTTTAATTTTGTAGGATATTGAGGAGATTTTGTGGGATGTTTCAGGAATTTGGTGACATTTTTAAGAATTTTGTGGAATTTTTGTGGAATTTTGTGGGATTCTGAGGAGACTTGAAGAATTTTGTGGGATCTTCTCAGATTGTGTGGAAATTTGTGGAGATTTTGTGGGATGTTTCAGGAATTTGGTAGGGTTTTGAGAAGTTTTAGGGAATTTGGTGGGAGTTTTCTGCCATTTTGTTGGATTGTTCCTTAAATTTTGTGGGCTGTTTCTGGAATTACGTGGGGGTTTTGTGGAATTTTGAGGGATATTGAGGAGACAAGAAGAATTTTGAGTCAATTATCTTAGATTCTGTGGAACTTGGTAAAGATTTTGTGGGATATTTCAAATATTTGATATGGTTTTGAGATGATTTAAGGATTTTTTTGTGACTTTTCTACAATTTTTTGGGATTTGGCTGCAATTTTGTGGGATTTTTTCTGAATGTTGTGGGATTTTTCTGGAATGTTGTGGGATATTGATGAGACTTGAAGAATTTTGAAGGATATTTCTGGAATTGTGTGGAAATTTGTGGAGATTTTGTGGGATGTTTCTGGAATTTGGTGACAAGTTTAAGAATTTTGTGGAATTTTTGTGAAATTTTGTGGGGTATTGAGGAGAGTTGAAGAATTTTGCGGGATTTTTCTTAGATTGTGTGGAAATTTGTGGAGATTTCGTGAGATGTTTCTGGAATTTGGTAAGGTTTTGAGAAGTTTTAGGGAATTTGGTGGGAGTTTTCTGCCATTCTATGGGATTTTTGCATCTATTTTGTGGGATGTTTCTGGAATTACGTGTGGGTTTTGTGGAATTTTGAGGGATATTGAGGAGATTTGAAGAATTTTGAAGGATATTTCTGGAATTTTGATGGAATTGGAGGAAATTTTTTGGGATGTTTCTGGAATTTGGTAACATTTTTAAGAATTTTGTAGAATTTTGGTGGAATTTTTGTAGAATTTTGAGAGATTCTGAGGAGACCTGAAGAATTTTGAGAGATTCTGAGGAGACCTGAAGATTTTTCTTAGATTGTGTGGAAATTTGTGGAGATTTTGTGGGATGTTTCAGGAATTTGGTAGAGTTTTGAGAAGTTTTAGGGAATTTGGTGGGAGTTTTCTGCCATTTTGTGGGATTGTTCCTTAAATTTTGTGGGCTGTTTCTGGAATTACGTGGGGGTTTTGTGGAATTTTGAGGGATATTGAGGAGACAAGAAGAATTTTGAGTCAATTATCTTAAATTCTGTGGAACTTGGTAAAGATTTTGTGGGATATTTCAAATATTTGATATGGTTTTGAGAAGATTTAAGGATTTTTTGGTGACTTTTCTGCAATTTTGTGGGATTTGGCTGCAATTTTGTGGGATTTTTTCTGAATGTTGTGGGATTTTTCTGGAATGTTGTGGGATATTGATGAGACTTGAAGAATTTTGAAGGATATTTCTGGAATTGTGTGGAAATTTGTGGAGATTTTGTGGGATGTTTCTTTAATTTGGTGACAAGTTTAAGAATTTTGTGGAATTTTTGTGGAATTTTTTGGGATTCTGAGGAGACTTGAAGAATTTTGTGGAATTTTCTTAGATGGTGTGGAAATTTGTGGAGATTTTGTGGGATGTTTCAGGAATCTGGTAGGGTTTTGAGAAGGTGTAGGGAATTTGGTGGGAGTTTTCTGCCATTTTATGGGGTTTTCTTTTAATTTTGTAGGATATTGAGGAGATTTTGTGGGATGTTTCAGGAATTTGGTGACATTTTTAAGAATTTTGTGGAATTTTTGTGGAATTTTGTGGGATTCTGAGGAGACTTGAAGAATTTTGTGGGATCTTCTCAGATTGTGTGGAAATTTGTGGAGATTTTGTGGGATGTTTCAGGAATTTGGTAGGGTTTTGAGAAGTTTTAGGGAATTTGGTGGGAGTTTTCTGCCATTTTGTGGGATTGTTCCTTAAATTTTGTGGGCTGTTTCTGGAATTACGTGGGGGTTTTGTGGAATTTTGAGGGATATTGAGGAGACAAGAAGAATTTTGAGTCAATTATCTTAGATTCTGTGGAACTTGGTAAAGATTTTGTGGGATATTTCAAATATTTGATATGGTTTTGAGATGATTTAAGGATTTTTTTGTGACTTTTCTACAATTTTTTGGGATTTGGCTGCAATTTTGTGGGATTTTTTCTGAATGTTGTGGGATTTTTCTGGAATGTTGTGGGATATTGATGAGACTTGAAGAATTTTGAAGGATATTTCTGGAATTGTGTGGAAATTTGCGGAGATTTTGTGGGATGTTTCTGGAATTTGGTGACATTTTAAAAAATTTTGTGGAATTTTTGTGGAATTTTGTGGGGTATTGAGGAGAGTTGAAGAATTTTGTGGAATTTTCTTAGATGGTGTGGAAATTTGTGGAGATTTTGTGGGATGTTTCAGGAATCTGGTAGGGTTTTGAGAAGGTGTAGGGAATTTGGTGGGAGTTTTCTGCCATTTTATGGGGTTTTCTTTTAATTTTGTGGGATATTGAGGAGATTTTGTGGGATGTTTCTTGAATTTGTTGACATTTTTAAGAATTTTGTGGAATTTTTGTGGAATTTTTTGGGATTCTGAGGAGACTTGAAGAATTTTGTGGAATTTTCTTAGATTGTGTGGAAATTTGTGGAGATTTTGTGGGATGTTTCTGGAATCTGGTAGGGTTTTGAGAAGATATAAGGAATTTGGTGGGAGTTTTCTGCCATTTTATGGGATTTTTCTGGAGTGTTGTGGGATATTGATGAGAATTGAAGAATTTTGAAGGACATTTCTGGAATTGTGTGGAAATTGGTGGAGATTTTATGGGATGTTTCTGGAATTTGGTAACATTTTTAAGAATTTTTTTGTAATTTTTTATGGAATTTTGTAAGATTCTGAGGAGAGTTGAAGAATTTTGTAAAATTTTCTTAGATTGTGTGGAAATTTGTGGAGATTTTGTGGGATGTTTCTGGAATTTGGTCGAGTTCAGAGACTATTTAGGGAATTTGGTGGGAGTTTTCTGCCATTTTATGGGGTTTTCTTTTAATTTTGTGGGATATTGAGGAGATTTTGTGGGATGTTTCAGGAATTTGGTGACATTTTTAAGAATTTTGTGGAATTTTTGTGGAATTTTGTGGGATTCTGAGGAGACTTGAAGAATTTTGTGGGATCTTCTCAGGTTGTGTGGAAATTTGTGGAGATTTTGTGGGATGTTTCAGGAATTTGGTAGGGTTTTGAGAAGTTTTAGGGAATTTGGTGGGAGTTTTCTGTCATTTTGTGGGATTGTTCCTTAAATTTTGTGAGATATTTCTTGAATTACGTGGGGGTTTTGTGGAATTTTGAAGGATGTTGATGAGACTTGAAGAATTTTGAAGGATATTTCTGGAAATTTGTGGAAATTGGAGGAGATTTTGTGGGATGTTTCTTTAATTTGGTGACAAGTTTAAGAATTTTGTGGAATTTTTGTAGAATTTTGAGGGATTCTGAGGAGACCTGAAGAATTTTGTGTGATTTTTCTTAGATTGTGTGGAAATTTGTGGAGATTTTGTGGGATGTTTCAGGAATTTGGTAGAGTTTTGAGAAGTTTTAGGGAATTTGGTGGGAGTTTTCTGCCATTTTGTGGGATTGTTCCTTAAATTTTGTGGGATATTTCTGGAATTACGTGGGGGTTTTGTGGAATTTTGAGGGATATTGAGGAGACAAGAAGAATTTTGAGTCAATTATCTTAGATTCTGTGGAACTTGGTAAAGATTTTGTGGGATATTTCAAATATTTGATATGGTTTTGAGAAGATTTAAGGATTTTTTGGTGACTTTTCTGCAATTTTGTGGGATTTGGCTGCAATTCTGAGGGATTTTTTCTGAATGTTGTGGTATTTTTCTGGAATGTTGTGGGATATTGATGGGACTTGAAGAATTTCGAAGGATATTTCTGGAATTGTGTGGGAATTGGAGGTGATTTTGTGGGATGTTTCTGGAATTTGGTGACATTTTCAAGAATTTTCTGGAATTTTTGTGGAATTTTGTGGGATTCTGAGGAGACTTGAAGAATTTTGTGGGATCTTCTCAGATTGTGTGGAAATTTGTGGAGATTTTGTGGGATGTTTCAGGAATCTGGTAGGGTTTTGAGAAGTTTTAGGTAATTCGGTGGGAGTTTTCTGCCATTTTATGGGATTTTTCTGGAGTGTTGTGGGATATTGATGAGAATTGAAGAATTTTGAAGGACATTTCTGGAATTGTGTGGAAATTGGTGGAGATTTTATGGGATGTTTCTGGAATTTGGAAACATTTTTAAGAATTTTTTTGGAATTTTTATGGAATTTTGTAAGATTCTGAGGAGACTTGAAGAATTTTGTGGAATTTTCTTAGATTGTGTGGAAATTTGTGGAGATTTTGTGGGATGTTTCTGGAATTTGGTCGAGTTCAGAGACTATTTAGGGAATTTGGTGGGAGTTTTCTGCCATTTTATGGGGTTTTCTTTTAATTTTGTGGGATATTGAGGAGATTTTGTAGGATGTTTCAGGAATTTGGTGACATTTTTAAGAATTTTGTGGAATTTTTGTGGAATTTTGTGGGATTCTGAGGAGACTTGAAGAATTTTGTGGGATCTTCTCAGGTTGTGTGGAAATTTGTGGGGATTTTGTGGGATGTTTCAGGAATTTGGTAGGGTTTTGAGAAGTTTTAGGGAATTTGGTGGGAGTTTTCTGTCATTTTGTGGGATTGTTCCTTAAATTTTGTGAGATATTTCTGGAATTACGTGGGGGTTTTGTGGAATTTTGAGGGATATTGATGAGACTTGAAGAATTTTGAAGGATATTTCTGGAAATTTGTGGAAATTGGAGGAGATTTTGTGGGATGTTTCTTTAATTTGGTGACATTTTTAAGAATTTTGTGGAATTTTTGTGGAATTTTTTGGGATTCTGAGGAGACTTGAAGAATTTTGTGTGATTTTTCTTAGATTGTGTGGAAATTTGTGGAGATTTTGTGGGATGTTTCTGGAATCTGGTAGGGTTTTGAGAAGGTGTAGGGAATTTGGTGGGAGTTTTCTGCCATTTTATTGGATTTTTGCATCTATTTTGTGGGATGTTTCTGGAATTACGTGTGGGTTTTGTGGAATTTTGAGGGATATTGAGGAGACTTGAAGAATTTTGAAGGATATTTCTGGAATTTTGAGGGAATTGGAGGAAAATTTTTGGGATGTTTCTGGAATTTGGTAACATTTTTAAGAATTTTGTAGAATTTTGGTGGAATTTTTGTAGAATTTTGAGGGATTCTGAGGAGACCTGAAGAATTTTGTGTGATTTTTCTTAGATTGTGTGGAAATTTGTGGAGATTTTGTGGGATGTTTCAGGAATTTGGTAGAGTTTTGAGAAGTTTTAGGGAATTTGGTGGGAGTTTTCTGCCATTTTGTGGGATTGTTCCTTAAATTTTGTGGGCTGTTTCTGGAATTACGTGGGGGTTTTGTGGAATTTTGAGGGATATTGAGGAGACAAGAAGAATTTTGAGTCAATTATCTTAGATTCTGTGGAACTTGGTAAAGATTTTGTGGGATATTTCAAATATTTGATATGGTTTTGAGAAGATTTAAGGATTTTTTGGTGACTTTTCTGCAATTTTGTGGGATTTGGCTGCAATTCTGAGGGATTTTTTCTGAATGTTGTGGTATTTTTCTGGAAAGTTGTGGGATATTGATGGGACTTGAAGAATTTCGAAGGATATTTCTGGAATTGTGTGGGAATTGGAGGTGATTTTGTGGGATGTTTCTGGAATTTGGTGACATTTTCAAGAATTTTCTGGAATTTTTGTGGAATTTTGTGGGATTCTGAGGAGACTTGAAGAATTTTGTGGGATCTTCTCAGATTGTGTGGAAATTTGTGGAGATTTTGTGGGATGTTTCAGGAATCTGGTAGGGTTTTGAGAAGTTTTAGGTAATTCGGTGGGAGTTTTCTGCCATTTTATGGGATTTTTCTGGAGTGTTGTGGGATATTGATGAGAATTGAAGAATTTTGAAGGACATTTCTGGAATTGTGTGGAAATTGGTGGAGATTTTATGGGATGTTTCTGGAATTTGGAAACATTTTTAAGAATTTTTTTGGAATTTTTATGGAATTTTGTAAGATTCTGAGGAGACTTGAAGAATTTTGTGGAATTTTCTTAGATTGTGTGGAAATTTGTGGAGATTTTGTGGGATGTTTCTGGAATTTGGTCGAGTTCAGAGACTATTTAGGGAATTTGGTGGGAGTTTTCTGCCATTTTATGGGGTTTTCTTTTAATTTTGTGGGATATTGAGGAGATTTTGTGGGATGTTTCAGGAATTTGGTGACATTTTTAAGAATTTTGTGGAATTTTTGTGGAATTTTGTGGGATTCTGAGGAGACTTGAAGAATTTTGTGGGATCTTCTCAGGTTGTGTGGAAATTTGTGGAGATTTTGTGGGATGTTTCAGGAATTTGGTAGGGTTTTGAGAAGTTTTAGGGAATTTTGTGGAAGTTTATTGCCATTTTGTGGGATTGTTCCTTAAATTTTGTGGGATATTTCTGGAATTATATGGGGGTTTTGTGGAATTTTGAGGGATTTTGATGAGACTTGAAGAATTTTGAAGGATATTTGTGGAATTTTGTGGGAATTGGAGGAGATTTTTTGGGATGTTTCTGGAATTTGGTGACATTTTTAAGAATTTTGTAGAATTTTTTTGGAATTTTGTGGGATTCTGAGGAGACTTGAAGAATTTTGTGGAATTTTCTTAGATTGTGTGGAAATTTGTGGAGATTTTGTGGGATGTTTCTGGAATCTGGTAGGGTTTTGAGAAGGTGTAGGGAATTTGGTGGGAGTTTTCTGCCATTTTATGGGGTTTTCCTTTAATTTTGTGGGATATTGAGGAGATTTTGTGGGATGTTTCTGGAATTTGGTAACATTTTTAAGAATTTTGTGGAATTTTTGTGGAATTTTGTGGGGTATTGAGGAGAGTTGAAGAATTTTGTGGGATTTTCTTAGATTGTGTGGAAATTTGTGGAGATTTTGTGGGATGTTTCAGGAATTTGGTAGGGTTTTGAGAAGTTTTAGGGAATTTGGTGGGAGTTTTCTGTCATTTTGTGGGATTGTTCCTTAAATTTTGTGGGATATTTCTGGAATTACGTGGGGGTTTTGTGGAATTTTGAGGGATGTTGATGAGACTTGAAGAATTTTGAAGGATATTTCTGGAAATTTGTGGAAATTGGAGGAGATTTTGTGGGATGTTTCTGGAATTTGGTGACATTTTTAAGAATTTTGTGGAATTTTTGTGGAATTTTGTGGAATTATGAGGAGAGTTGAAGAATTTTGAAGGATATTTGTGGAATTTTGTGGGAATTGGTGGTGATTTTTTGGGATGTTTCTGGAATTTGGTGACATTTTTAAGAATTTTGTGGAATTTTTGTGGAATTTTGTGGGATTCTGGGGAGACTTGAAGAATTTTGTGGAATTTTCTTAGATTGTGTGGAAATTTGTGGAGATTTTGCGGGATGTTTCTGGAATCTGGTAGGGTTTTGGGAAGATGTAGGGAATTTTGTGGGAGTTTTCTGCCATTTTATGGAATTTTTCTGGAGTGTTGTGGGATATTGATGAGAATTGAAGAATTTTGTGGGATTTTTCTGGAAATTTGTGGAAATTGGAGGAGATTTTGTGGGATGTTTCTGGAATTTGGTGACATTTTTAAGAATTTTGTGGAATTTTTGTGGAATTTTTTGGGATTCTGAGGAGACTTGAAGAATTTTGTGGAATTTTCTTAGATTGTGTGGAAATTTGTGGAGATTTTGTGGGATGTTTCAGGAATTTGGTAGAGTTTTGAGAAGTTTTAGGGAATTTTGTGGGAGTTTTCTGTCATTTTATGGGATTTCTCTGGAATGTTGTGGGATATTGATAAGAATTGAAAAATGTTGAAAGATATTTCTGGAATTGTGTGGAAATTGGTGGAGATTTTATGGGATGTTTCTGGAATTTGGTGACATTTTTAAGAATTTTGTGGAATTTTTGTGCAATTTTGTAAGATGCTGAGGAGACTTGAAGAATTTTGTGGGAATTTTCTTAGATTGTGTGGAAATTTGTGGAGATTTTGTGGGATGTTTCAGGAATTTGGTAGGGTTTTGAGAAGTTTTAGGGAATTTGGTGGGAGTTTTCTGCCATTTTGTGGGATTGTTCCTTAAATTTTGTGGGCTGTTTCTGGAATTACGTGGGGGTTTTGTGGAATTTTGAGGGATATTGAGGAGACAAGAAGAATTTTGAGTCAATTATCTTAGATTCTGTGGAACTTGGTAAAGATTTTGTGGGATATTTCAAATATTTGATATGGTTTTGAGAAGATTTAAGGATTTTTTGGTGACTTTTCTGCAATTTTGTGGGATTTGGCTGCAATTCTGAGGGATTTTTTCTGAATGTTGTGGTATTTTTCTGGAAAGTTGTGGGATATTGATGGGACTTGAAGAATTTCGAAGGATATTTCTGGAATTGTGTGGGAATTGGAGGTGATTTTGTGGGATGTTTCTGGAATTTGGTGACATTTTCAAGAATTTTCTGGAATTTTTGTGGAATTTTGTGGGATTCTGAGGAGACTTGAAGAATTTTGTGGGATCTTCTCAGATTGTGTGGAAATTTGTGGAGATTTTGTGGGATGTTTCTGGAATCTGGTAGGGTTTTGAGAAGTTTTAGGTAATTCGGTGGGAGTTTTCTGCCATTTTATGGGATTTTTCTGGAGTGTTGTGGGATATTGATGAGAATTGAAGAATTTTGAAGGACATTTCTGGAATTGTGTGGAAATTGGTGGAGATTTTATGGGATGTTTCTGGAATTTGGAAACATTTTTAAGAATTTTTTTGGAATTTTTATGGAATTTTGTAAGATTCTGAGGAGACTTGAAGAATTTTGTGGAATTTTCTTAGATTGTGTGGAAATTTGTGGAGATTTTGTGGGATGTTTCTGGAATTTGGTCGAGTTCAGAGACTATTTAGGGAATTTGGTGGGAGTTTTCTGCCATTTTATGGGGTTTTCTTTTAATTTTGTGGGATATTGAGGAGATTTTGTGGGATGTTTCAGGAATTTGGTGACATTTTTAAGAATTTTGTGGAATTTTTGTGGAATTTTGTGGGATTCTGAGGAGACTTGAAGAATTTTGTGGGATCTTCTCAGGTTGTGTGGAAATTTGTGGAGATTTTGTGGGATGTTTCAGGAATTTGGTAGGGTTTTGAGAAGTTTTAGGGAATTTTGTGGAAGTTTATTGCCATTTTGTGGGATTGTTCCTTAAATTTTGTGGGATATTTCTGGAATTATATGGGGGTTTTGTGGAATTTTGAGGGATTTTGATGAGACTTGAAGAATTTTGAAGGATATTTGTGGAATTTTGTGGGAATTGGAGGAGATTTTTTGGGATGTTTCTGGAATTTGGTGACATTTTTAAGAATTTTGTAGAATTTTTTTGGAATTTTGTGGGATTCTGAGGAGACTTGAAGAATTTTGTGGAATTTTCTTAGATTGTGTGGAAATTTGTGGAGATTTTGTGGGATGTTTCTGGAATCTGGTAGGGTTTTGAGAAGGTGTAGGGAATTTGGTGGGAGTTTTCTGCCATTTTATGGGGTTTTCCTTTAATTTTGTGGGATATTGAGGAGATTTTGTGGGATGTTTCTGGAATTTGGTAACATTTTTAAGAATTTTGTGGAATTTTTGTGGAATTTTGTGGGGTATTGAGGAGAGTTGAAGAATTTTGTGGGATTTTCTTAGATTGTGTGGAAATTTGTGGAGATTTTGTGGGATGTTTCAGGAATTTGGTAGGGTTTTGAGAAGTTTTAGGGAATTTGGTGGGAGTTTTCTGTCATTTTGTGGGATTGTTCCTTAAATTTTGTGGGATATTTCTGGAATTACGTGGGGGTTTTGTGGAATTTTGAGGGATGTTGATGAGACTTGAAGAATTTTGAAGGATATTTCTGGAAATTTGTGGAAATTGGAGGAGATTTTGTGGGATGTTTCTGGAATTTGGTGACATTTTTAAGAATTTTGTGGAATTTTTGTGGAATTTTGTGGAATTATGAGGAGAGTTGAAGAATTTTGAAGGATATTTGTGGAATTTTGTGGGAATTGGTGGTGATTTTTTGGGATGTTTCTGGAATTTGGTGACATTTTTAAGAATTTTGTGGAATTTTTGTGGAATTTTGTGGGATTCTGAGGAGACTTGAAGAATTTTGTGGGATCTTCTCAGATTGTGTGGAAATTTGTGGAGATTTTGTGGGATGTTTCAGGAATCTGGTAGGGTTTTGAGAAGTTTTAGGTAATTCGGTGGGAGTTTTCTGCCATTTTATGGGATTTTTCTGGAGTGTTGTGGGATATTGATGAGAATTGAAGAATTTTGAAGGACATTTCTGGAATTGTGTGGAAATTGGTGGAGATTTTATGGGGTGTTTCTGGAATTTGGAAACATTTTTAAGAATTTTTTTGGAATTTTTATGGAATTTTGTAAGATTCTGAGGAGACTTGAAGAATTTTGTGGAATTTTCTTAGATTGTGTGGAAATTTGTGGAGATTTTGTGGGATGTTTCTGGAATTTGGTCGAGTTCAGAGACTATTTAGGGAATTTGGTGGGAGTTTTCTGCCATTTTATGGGGTTTTCTTTTAATTTTGTGGGATATTGAGGAGATTTTGTGGGATGTTTCAGGAATTTGGTGACATTTTTAAGAATTTTGTGGAATTTTTGTGGAATTTTGTGGGATTCTGAGGAGACTTGAAGAATTTTGTGGGATCTTCTCAGATTGTGTGGAAATTTGTGGAGATTTTGTGGGATGTTTCAGGAATTTGGTAGGGTTTTGAGAAGTTTTAGGGAATTTGGTGGGAGTTTTCTGCCATTTTGTGGGATTGTTCCTTAAATTTTGTGGGCTGTTTCTGGAATTACGTGGGGGTTTTGTGGAATTTTGAGGGATATTGAGGAGACAAGAAGAATTTTGAGTCAATTATCTTAGATTCTGTGGAACTTGGTAAAGATTTTGTGGGATATTTCAAATATTTGATATGGTTTTGAGATGATTTAAGGATTTTTTTGTGACTTTTCTACAATTTTTTGGGATTTGGCTGCAATTTTGTGGGATTTTTTCTGAATGTTGTGGGATTTTTCTGGAATGTTGTGGGATATTGATGAGACTTGAAGAATTTTGAAGGATATTTCTGGAATTGTGTGGAAATTTGCGGAGATTTTGTGGGATGTTTCTGGAATTTGGTGACATTTTTAAAAATTTTGTGGAATTTTTGTGGAATTTTGTGGGGTATTGAGGAGAGTTGAAGAATTTTGTGGAATTTTCTTAGATGGTGTGGAAATTTGTGGAGATTTTGTGGGATGTTTCAGGAATCTGGTAGGGTTTTGAGAAGGTGTAGGGAATTTGGTGGGAGTTTTCTGCCATTTTATGGGATTTTTCTGGAGTGTTGTGGGATATTGATGAGAATTGAAGAATTTTGAAGGACATTTCTGGAATTGTGTGGAAATTGGTGGAGATTTTATGGGATGTTTCTTGAATTTGGAAACATTTTTAAGAATTTTTTTGGAATTTTTATGGAATTTTGTAAGATTCTGAGGAGACTTGAAGAATTTTGTGGAATTTTCTTAGATTGTGTGGAAATTTGTGGAGATTTTGTGGGATGTTTCTGGAATTTGGTCGAGTTCAGAGACTATTTAGGGAATTTGGTGGGAGTTTTCTGCCATTTTATGGGGTTTTCTTTTAATTTTGTGGGATATTGAGGAGATTTTGTAGGATGTTTCAGGAATTTGGTGACATTTTTAAGAATTTTGTGGAATTTTTGTGGAATTTTGTGGGATTCTGAGGAGACTTGAAGAATTTTGTGGGATCTTCTCAGGTTGTGTGGAAATTTGTGGGGATTTTGTGGGATGTTTCAGGAATTTGGTAGGGTTTTGAGAAGTTTTAGGGAATTTGGTGGGAGTTTTCTGTCATTTTGTGGGATTGTTCCTTAAATTTTGTGAGATATTTCTGGAATTACGTGGGGGTTTTGTGGAATTTTGAGGGATATTGATGAGACTTGAAGAATTTTGAAGGATATTTCTGGAAATTTGTGGAAATTGGAGGAGATTTTGTGGGATGTTTCTTTAATTTGGTGACATTTTTAAGAATTTTGTGGAATTTTTGTGGAATTTTTTGGGATTCTGAGGAGACTTGAAGAATTTTGTGTGATTTTTCTTAGATTGTGTGGAAATTTGTGGAGATTTTGTGGGATGTTTCTGGAATCTGGTAGGGTTTTGAGAAGGTGTAGGGAATTTGGTGGGAGTTTTCTGCCATTTTATTGGATTTTTGCATCTATTTTGTGGGATGTTTCTGGAATTACGTGTGGGTTTTGTGGAATTTTGAGGGATATTGAGGAGACTTGAAGAATTTTGAAGGATATTTCTGGAATTTTGAGGGAATTGGAGGAAAATTTTTGGGATGTTTCTGGAATTTGGTAATATTTTTAAGAATTTTGTAGAATTTTGGTGGAATTTTTGTAGAATTTTGAGGGATTCTGAGGAGACCTGAAGAATTTTGTGTGATTTTTCTTAGATTGTGTGGAAATTTGTGGAGATTTTGTGGGATGTTTCAGGAATTTGGTAGAGTTTTGAGAAGTTTTAGGGAATTTGGTGGGAGTTTTCTGCCATTTTGTGGGATTGTTCCTTAAATTTTGTGGGCTGTTTCTGGAATTACGTGGGGGTTTTGTGGAATTTTGAGGGATATTGAGGAGACAAGAAGAATTTTGAGTCAATTATCTTAGATTCTGTGGAACTTGGTAAAGATTTTGTGGGATATTTCAAATATTTGATATGGTTTTGAGAAGATTTAAGGATTTTTTGGTGACTTTTCTGCAATTTTGTGGGATTTGGCTGCAATTCTGAGGGATTTTTTCTGAATGTTGTGGTATTTTTCTGGAATGTTGTGGGATATTGATGGGACTTGAAGAATTTCGAAGGATATTTCTGGAATTGTGTGGGAATTGGAGGTGATTTTGTGGGATGTTTCTGGAATTTGGTGACATTTTCAAGAATTTTCTGGAATTTTTGTGGAATTTTGTGGGATTCTGAGGAGACTTGAAGAATTTTGTGGGATCTTCTCAGATTGTGTGGAAATTTGTGGAGATTTTGTGGGATGTTTCAGGAATCTGGTAGGGTTTTGAGAAGTTTTAGGTAATTCGGTGGGAGTTTTCTGCCATTTTATGGGATTTTTCTGGAGTGTTGTGGGATATTGATGAGAATTGAAGAATTTTGAAGGACATTTCTGGAATTGTGTGGAAATTGGTGGAGATTTTATGGGATGTTTCTGGAATTTGGAAACATTTTTAAGAATTTTTTTGGAATTTTTATGGAATTTTGTAAGATTCTGAGGAGACTTGAAGAATTTTGTGGAATTTTCTTAGATTGTGTGGAAATTTGTGGAGATTTTGTGGGATGTTTCTGGAATTTGGTCGAGTTCAGAGACTATTTAGGGAATTTGGTGGGAGTTTTCTGCCATTTTATGGGGTTTTCTTTTAATTTTGTGGGATATTGAGGAGATTTTGTGGGATGTTTCAGGAATTTGGTGACATTTTTAAGAATTTTGTGGAATTTTTGTGGAATTTTGTGGGATTCTGAGGAGACTTGAAGAATTTTGTGGGATCTTCTCAGGTTGTGTGGAAATTTGTGGAGATTTTGTGGGATGTTTCAGGAATTTGGTAGGGTTTTGAGAAGTTTTAGGGAATTTGGTGGGAGTTTTCTGTCATTTTGTGGGATTGTTCCTTAAATTTTGTGAGATATTTCTGGAATTACGTGGGGGTTTTGTGGAATTTTGAGGGATATTGATGAGACTTGAAGAATTTTGAAGGATATTTCTGGAAATTTGTGGAAATTGGAGGAGATTTTGTGGGATGTTTCTTTAATTTGGTGACATTTTTAAGAATTTTGTGGAATTTTTGTGGAATTTTTTGGGATTCTGAGGAGACTTGAAGAATTTTGTGGAATTTTCTTAGATTGTGTGGAAATTTGTGGAGATTTTGTGGGATGTTTCTGGAATTTGGTAGGGTTTTGAGAAGGTGTAGGGAATTTGGTGGGAGTTTTCTGCCATTTTATGGGGTTTTCCTTTAATTTTGTGGGATATTGAGGAGATTTTGTGGGATGTTTCTGGAATTTGGTAACATTTTTAAGAATTTTGTGGAATTTTTGTGGAATTTTGTGGGGTATTGAGGAGAGTTGAAGAATTTTGTGGGATTTTCTTAGATTGTGTGGAAATTTGTGGAGATTTTGTGGGATGTTTCAGGAATTTGGTAGGGTTTTGAGAAGTTTTAGGGAATTTGGTGGGAGTTTTCTGTCATTTTGTGGGATTGTTCCTTAAATTTTGTGGGATATTTCTGGAATTACGTGGGGGTTTTGTGGAATTTTGAGGGATGTTGATGAGACTTGAAGAATTTTGAAGGATATTTCTGGAAATTTGTGGAAATTGGAGGAGATTTTGTGGGATGTTTCTGGAATTTGGTGACATTTTTAAGAATTTTGTGGAATTTTTGTGGAATTTTGTGGAATTATGAGGAGAGTTGAAGAATTTTGAAGGATATTTGTGGAATTTTGTGGGAATTGGTGGTGATTTTTTGGGATGTTTCTGGAATTTGGTGACATTTTTAAGAATTTTGTGGAATTTTTGTGGAATTTTGTGGGATTCTGGGGAGACTTGAAGAATTTTGTGGAATTTTCTTAGATTGTGTGGAAATTTGTGGAGATTTTGCGGGATGTTTCTGGAATCTGGTAGGGTTTTGGGAAGATGTAGGGAATTTTGTGGGAGTTTTCTGCCATTTTATGGAATTTTTCTGGAGTGTTGTGGGATATTGATGAGAATTGAAGAATTTTGTGGGATTTTTCTGGAAATTTGTGGAAATTGGAGGAGATTTTGTGGGATGTTTCTGGAATTTGGTGACATTTTTAAGAATTTTGTGGAATTTTTGTGGAATTTTTTGGGATTCTGAGGAGACTTGAAGAATTTTGTGGAATTTTCTTAGATTGTGTGGAAATTTGTGGAGATTTTGTGGGATGTTTCAGGAATTTGGTAGAGTTTTGAGAAGTTTTAGGGAATTTTGTGGGAGTTTTCTGTCATTTTATGGGATATTTCTGGAATGTTGTGGGATATTGATAAGAATTGAAAAATGTTGAAAGATATTTCTGGAATTGTGTGGAAATTGGTGGAGATTTTATGGGATGTTTCTGGAATTTGGTGACATTTTTAAGAATTTTGTGGAATTTTTGTGCAATTTTGTAAGATGCTGAGGAGACTTGAAGAATTTTGTGGGAATTTTCTTAGATTGTGTGGAAATTTGTGGAGATTTTGTGGGATGTTTCAGGAATTTGGTAGGGTTTTGAGAAGTTTTAGGGAATTTGGTGGGAGTTTTCTGCCATTTTGTGGGATTGTTCCTTAAATTTTGTGGGCTGTTTCTGGAATTACGTGGGGGTTTTGTGGAATTTTGGGAGTTATTGAGGAGACAAGAAGAATTTTGAGTCAATTATCTTAGATTCTGTGGAACTTGGTAAAGATTTTTTGGGATATTTCAAATATTTGTTATGGTTTTGAGAAGATTTAAGGATTTTTTTGTGACTTTTCTGCAATTTTGTGGGATTTGGCTGCAATTTTGTGGGATTTTTTCTGAATGTTGTGAAATTTTTCGCGAATGTTGTGGGATATTGATGAGACTTGAAGAATTTTGAAGGATATTTCCGGAATTGTGTGGAAATTGGAGGAGATTTTGTGGGATGTTTCTGGAATTTGGTGACAAGTTTAAGAATTTTGTGGAATTTTTGTGGAATTTTGTGGAAGTATGAGGAGAGTTGAAGAATTTTGAAGGATATTTGTGGAATTTTGTGGGAATTGGTGGTGATTTTTTGGGTTGTTTCTGGAATTTGGTGACATTTTTAAGAATTTTGTGGAATTTTTGTGGAATTTTGTGGGATTCTGAGGAGACTTGAAGAATTTTGTGGAATTTTCTTAGATTGTGTGGAAATTTGTGGAGATTTTGCGGGATGTTTCTGGAATCTGGTAGGGTTTTGGGAAGATGTAGGGAATTTTGTGGGAGTTTTCTGCCATTTTATGGGATTTTTCTGGAATGTTGTGGGATATTGATAAGAATTGAAAAATGTTGAAGGAAATTTCTGGAATTGTGTGGAAATTGGTGAAGATTTTATGGGATGTTTCTGGAATTTGGTAATATTTTTAAGAATTTTGTGGAATTTTTATGGAATTTTGTGGGGTATTGAGGAGACTTGAAGAATTTTGTGGTGTTTTTCTTAGATTGTGTGGAAATTTGTGGAGATTTTGTGGGATGTTTCTGGAATCTGGTAGGGTTTTGAGAAGGTGTAGGGAATTTGGTGGGAGATTTCTGCCATTTTATGGGATTTTTCTGGAGTGTTGTGGAATATTGATGAGTATTGAAGAATTTTGAAGGATATTTCTGGAATTGTGTGGAAATTGATGGAGATTTTGTGGGATGTTTCTGGAATTTGGTAGAGTTTAGAGATTATTTAGGGAATTTTGTGGGAGTTGTCTGCCATTTTATGGGGTTTTCTTTTAATTTTGTTGGATATGGAGGAGATTTTGTGGGATGTTTCAGGAATTTCGTGACATTTTTAAGAATTTTGTGGTATTTTTGTGGAATTTTGTAAGATTCTGAGGAGACTTGAAGAATTTTGTGGAATTTTCTTAGATTGTGTGGAAATTTGTGGAGATTTTGTGGGATGTTTCTGGAATTTGGTAGGGTTTTGAGAAGTTTTAGGTAATTTGGTGGGAGTTTTCTGCCATTTTGTGGGATTGTTCCTTAAATTTTGTGGGATATTTCTGGAATTACGTGGGGGTTTTGTAAAATTTTGGGAGATATTGAGGAGACAAGAATAATTTTGAGTCAATTATCTTAGATTCTGTGGAACTTGGTAAAGATTTTGTGGGATATTTCAAATATTTGATATGGTTTTGAGAAGATTTAAGGATTTTTTTGTGACTTTTCTGCAATTTTGTGGGATTTGGCTGCAATTTTGTGGGATTTTTTCTGAATGTTGTGAAATTTTTCGGGAATGTTGTGGGATATTGATGAGACTTGAAGAATTTTGAAGGATATTTCCGGAATTGTGTGGAAATTGGAGGAGATTTTGTGGGATGTTTCTGGAATTTGGTGACAAGTTTAAGAATTTTGTGGAATTTTTGTGGAATTTTGTGGAAGTATGAGGAGAGTTGAAGAATTTTGAAGGATATTTGTGGAATTTTGTGGGAATTGGTGGTGATTTTTTGGGTTGTTTCTGGAATTTGGTGACATTTTTAAGAATTTTGTGGAATTTTTGTGGAATTTTGTGGGATTCTGAGGAGACTTGAAGAATTTTGTGGAATTTTCTTAGATTGTGTGGAAATTTGTGGAGATTTTGCGGGATGTTTCTGGAATCTGGTAGGGTTTTGGGAAGATGTAGGGAATTTTGTGGGAGTTTTCTGCCATTTTATGGGATTTTTCTGGAATGTTGTGGGATATTGATAAGAATTGAAAAATGTTGAAGGAAATTTCTGGAATTGTGTGGAAATTGGTGAAGATTTTGTGGGATGTTTCTGGAATTTGGTAACATTTTTAAGAATTTTGTGGAATTTTTATGGAATTTTGTGGGGTATTGAGGAGACTTGAAGAATTTTGTGGTGTTTTTCTTAGATTGTGTGGAAATTTGTGGAGATTTTGTGGGATGTTTCTGGAATCTGGTAGGGTTTTGAGAAGGTGTAGGGAATTTGGTGGGAGTTTTCTGCCATTTTATGGGATTTTTCTGGAGTGTTGTGGGATATTGATGAGAATTGAAGAATTTTGAAGGACATTTCTGGAATTGTGTGGAAATTGATGGAGATTTTGTGGGATGTTTCTGGAATTTGGTAGAGTTTAGAGATTATTTAGGGAATTTTGTGGGAGTTGTCTGCCATTTTATGGGGTTTTCTTTTAATTTTGTTGGATATGGAGGAGATTTTGTGGGATGTTTCAGGAATTTCGTGACATTTTTAAGAATTTTGTGGAATTTTTGTAGAATTTTGAGGGATTCTGAGGAGACTTGAAGAATTTTGTGTAATTTTCTTAGATTGTGTGGAAATCTGTGGAGATTTTGTGGGATGTTTCTGGAATTTGGTAGGGTTTTGAGAAGTTTTAGGGAATTTGGTGGGAGTTTTCTGCCATTTTGTGGGATTGTTCCTTAAATTTTGTGGGATATTTCTGGAATTACGTGGGGGTTTTGTAAAATTTTGGTAGATATTGAGGAGACAAGAAGAATTTTGAGTCAATTATCTTAGATTCTGTGGAACTTGGTCAAGATTTTTTGGGATATTTCAAATATTTGATATGGTTTTGAGAAGATTTAAGGATTTTTTTGTGACTTTTCTACAATTTTGTGGGATTTGGCTGCAATTTTGTGGGATTTTTTCTGAATGTTGTGGGATTTTTCTGGAATGTTGTGGGATATTGATGAGACTTGAAGAATTTTGAAGGATATTTCTGGAATTGTGTGGAAATTGGGAGAGATTTTGTGGGATGTTTCTGGAATTTGGTAGAGTTTTGAGAAGTTTTAGGGAATTTTGTGGGAGTTTTCTGCCATTTTGTGGCATTTTTCTGCAATTTTGTGGGATTTTTTCGGAAAGTTGTGGGATATTGATGAGACGTTAAGAATTTGGAAGGATATTTCTGAAATTGTGTGGATATTGGAGGAGATTTGTTGCCGCCTGTTAGTTTACTTTCATTAAGTATGTTTGTTTACCTTCTTTGAGTTTAGAGTTGGTTTGTCCCAGTTACTCCCCGACTTTCCCGATATAGTTGTTCCCAGTTGCCTGTCATTGTGAACCTCTCCCCTCTTTCCAGATTGTTCCCCATCCATCACTTTGGTCCTACCCCCAAGCCCTATCAATCTATGTACCCCACACCTTTTGTTCTGGTTCCTTCCCTGCTCATCACCCCTTACTCGATGCCCTATTGGTTGTATGGCTATCCTCCCTCCCCCAAGTCCCTACCATTGGATTTGTGTATTGTAACCCCTTCCCACAACACCTCCCCTGCTGCCATATTATTGGTTGTTGTATGAGCCGCCCACGGGCTTTAAAACCTGGCGCACAGAGGTGCCCAGGGTCTCGGCTCGGACTTTCTCCTCGAGATCCCAGCCCTGTCCCTCATCGCCTTCTCCCTGCGCCTGCTGGAATAAACTTGTTCCTGGGAAATTGGAGGACTCCGAGCACTCTCTCTCCCTTTACTGCACCTTGTGTCGCCCTGCATACTATAGAGCCCGAGCCCAAAGGAGCTCTAGAGGTTCCAGGTCGAGCCACACAGTGCTCACCTGGTTCCCCACTCCTGCCGCTGACGCTTGGCACAAGCTAGCCGGGGCGTGAAGGGCCGAGCGGGCAGCGACAGCTGGCGACCAACGTGGGGCCTCTCGCGAGGCGTAGAGACCCCCGGAGACGTTGGTGGACCTATTTCACAAAGACCGTGAGCGGCAGCTGCTCTGGTAGTAGCAGACTCGTTTTTGCCGAGTTGTGCTCCCAGAGGTCGAGGCGGAAGCCGTCAGACGTGCAGACGGTCGCCTCGGGAGGTGTGGACGTCGCCTGCAACATCTGTCCGGACTTGGGTGAGTGGTCCCTGTGTGTGGGAAAAGGGGGCGCCCAGTGTGTGAAAACTCCCTCGGGGGGAGTGTGTGTGTAGCCCGGTCCGGACCCGTATTTTTATTTTAGTTGATTTGTTGTTTGGTTGCAGAGGGCGGTGGGATTGCTGTACCAGGGTTGACAAGATGGGAGCACGTCTTTCGGCACAGCAAAAGAGAGTTTTTTACCAAGTTGTGGGTACCCTTGAGGGGGGGAATAAGAAGTTTTCTCGTGGGAGGGTAAAGAAGTTTGTGAGATGGCTGTTCCTGCATTTCCCAAATGTAACCCCAGACAAAGCAAATTCTGTAGAATTCTGGAATGCGGTTGGGTCCAAATTAACGGAAATAGTTAATGGAGGTGATAATTCAGTGGAAAAATTTGTAACATTATTTATTTTACTTCGGTCTGCTGTAATAGAGGAAAAGAAAATGCAGAAGCAGCCACCACAAAATTCCCCAGTTTCCCCAGTTTTCCTATCCCCATGTTCCTCTCCCCCTGATCCCGAGTTGAGGGAGACCTGCAGAGCGACCTGCAGGGAAAGTTGTCCTGTTCAGGGATCCCCCAAGGGTAACAGGATCCCTGGCTCCCCACGTCTCTCCCAGAACCCTTGCCCTGGCAGCCCTGGCCAAGCTGCCAGAGTGTCTTCCCATTCCTCTGTTTCCCCAGTTATCAGCCCTCAGTTAAACGTTTCCCAGGTTACAAGTCCCCAGTTTTTACCCTCAGACCCCCGTGCCTCAGTTTCCCCCAGTCTCCAAGGCTCCTCCATGTACCCTGCTTCCTCTTCTAACCCCCGTGCCTCAGTTTCCCCCAGTTTCCAATGCTCCCCTATATTCCCTGACCCCTCTCCTAACCCTCAAAATGGCCTCCAAAGGGCACAAGATGGCAGGGACCGCATGGTCGGACCCCCCCCCTTGTGCTCCTTCTTCCAAGAACCCCTTTCTTCCCTCAATGACCAACCCCTTCCTCCCTAGCCCCTCCCTTCCATCCTACCCTGACTCCTCCCACTTCCCCTTGGGTGGTTCCTCCTCCTCTGGGGCGTGTCTCCAAAGTGTGACCTCCCACAACCCCACCCCTTCCGGCTGCGGCTCCTCCCTTCAGCCCTCCTCCTCAGTCGGTCCTCCAGCCCCGCCTCTTCCGGCTTCCGGTTCCCACGCCCCTCCTTCCGGTTCCCACGCCCCTCCTCCCGGTTCCCACGTCCCTCCTCCCAGTTCCCACACTGTCCCATCCGGTTCCCACGCTTCGGGGACAGGAAGTGACAGGCCTGAAGACCAGAACCCGGAACAGGTAGTGATTCCCTTTGCCGCACCGGTCGATTTTAGAGGAAAGGGAGGGAGGTACCGAGAATGGGAACCCTTCTCCTTCCAGACAAAGAGGGAGCTGTGCAAAGCCCAGAAAGAGTTCGGTAGGAGAAGTGAATACTTTAAGGGTTTATTAAAAGCCACCTTCTCCGCGAACGAGATGGTCCCCCACGACTTAAAAGAGTTGTTTGCCTGCCTCCTTTCCCCAGCTGATTATAGGCTGTGGAAACAGAGGTGGAAGAAGTCGTTAGAGGCCATCCTTCCTGAGCTGTTGCGCAGCGAGGAGTCCGCGGTTGACGCGGACGAAAACCCCCTCTCGATAGATCACTTGTGCGGTGAAGGGAATTGGGGGAAGCCGGAAGAACAGGCAAGGGTTTTACCATGGCCTGTCTTAGCTAAGATCACGGAGGCCGCAGAGAAGGTATTTAACATCCTGCCAGGGGGGGAACCCCTGACCAACTTCTCAAATATTAAACAGTTCCCCGATGAGCCATTTACCGTGTTTATTAACCGTTTACAGGAGCAAATAGAAAGACAAGTTGATAAACCTGAGCTACAAGAGCAGCTTGTCTTAGAAATGGCTAAGGCAAACTATAATGACATCTGCAAACAGGTTATATTTAGTTTGCCCATGTATCCACTGCCAACCTTGGACGTCCTCATTGATGCATGTGAGAAGAAAGTTCCGTTAGTGGGGGCGTCCAGGGTACCACCACCACCACAGGCGGCCAGGAGAACACCAACAGCGGCAGTGACCCAACACCCGTCGGGCCAGTTCATCCTTCCACCAGCAAGAACTACTCAGTGTTACCGATGTGGACAACTGGGTCACAAGGCGAGGGACTGTCCCACCGCCCACCCACGCCAGGGGCTCGTGGGAAATGGATCTGGGGGGAGAGTACTGGAGGGAACAACTAATAAAAAACAAAAAAACTGAGAGCGCGGCGCGAACCTGCCCCGCGTGATGCAAAAAATGGAGCAGGTATCGCGGAGGTGGGGGGAAAGAAACATCAGACGTGGCAAATTTACCGGACGCGACACCTTATCACCGTCAAAGACATCCTCTTCCGGTCCCAGCACTGGACGGTGGTAGCTGTGGACCCACTGGAGGAGAACCAGCCAGGGAATGGACACGACTGTAAGTTTATCGCCATCGGGGACACAAGACACACACCCCCAGAGATTGAGATCTCCCCGATCACCTTCCCGGGTGGTCCGGAAGATCTCATCCTCTTAGCGCGCTGCATTCACCCACCATATTTTCTTCCAAAAGGGCAAATCATAGCTCAGTACATTCCTGTCCCAGAGGGAGTCCCGGTAGACGACCACGCACCAGGCGTCTACTGGGCAGAGGTGGTGGGTGAAAATAAACCCATCATCGACTGCAGCATCAAGCAGGGTGCGGAATCTGTCAACTTGAGGGGTCTGCTTGATACAGGGGCAGATGTGACAATCATCCCCCAAAGGAGATGGCCGTCACATTGGGAGTTGCAACCCGTGGCGGGGAAGGTTCAGCGTATAGGGGGTACTCAATTGGCACAGGTATCTAAGAGCGTAGTACAAATTAAGGGACCGGATGTGCAATTGGCAAATTTACGCCCATTTGTTGCGGATTTTCAGGTTCCCTTGTGGGGGAGGGACCTTATGTCACAATGGGGGGTAAAGATTGAAATCCCGAAAACCCCTCGGGATTTTTAATAGCAGCCACTGTAGAGCGCCCCTTCCAGAAGCTCAATTGGACCACTGATGAAGCAATCTGGATTGATCAGTGGCCGCTTCGAAAAGACAAATTAAGGGCGCTCAACGAGCTCGTGGAGGAGCAGTTGTATAAGGGTAACATAGTAGAAACTACCAGCCCTTGGAATTCCCCTGTGTTTGTTATCCGAAAGCCGGGGAAAGACAAGTGGCGACTCCTCCACGACCTTCGTGCCATCAACAAAATCATTGTTGACATGGGGCCCCTTCAACCAGGGATGCCTACCCCGACTATGCTCCCCCGAAATTGGAATCTGGCCATAATCGACATCAAGGACTGTTTCTTTCAAATTCCCCTACATCCTGACGACGCCCCACGGTTTGCCTTCTCGGTGCCAACCCTCAACCGAGAAGCCCCAATGAGGAGGTTCCACTGGCGGGTTTTGCCACAAGGCATGAAGAATTCACCCACCATCTGCCAGTGGTACGTCTCCTCGTTGCTGTCTCCTGTGCGCAAAGAGATGGGGGAGGTCATCATCCATCACTACATGGATGATGTCCTAGTGTGCGCCCCCCATGACGATCTACTTACCCGATCACTTGACCGAGTGGTTAAGGTTTTAACATCTGCAGGCTTTCAACTCCAGGAGGATAAAGTTCAACGGATGCCACCCTGGAAGTATCTGGGTCTGCGGATTGCTGAGAGGACTGTTGTGCCTCAAAAATTGGCAATAAACAGCAATCCGAAAACCTTAGCGGACCTTCACTCGCTGTGTGGGACCTTAAACTGGGTCAGGCCTTGGCTGGGCCTTTCCACAGAAGACCTAGCCCCCCTCTTCACACTTTTGAAGGGGGAGAAAGAGCTGAGTTCTCCCAGGACTCTGACCCCAGAGGCGAGGAAAGCCCTAGAGAAAGTGGAGGATGCGCTTGTCGAAAGGCAAGCACATCGGTACGAACCGACCCTGCCTTTTGAATTCATCATACTCGGGAGAATGCCACACCTCAGTGGGCTGATTTTTCAGTGGGACCAGGGCTCTAAGGATCCCCTCTTAATCATAGAGTGGGTTTTCTTGAGCCATCAAAGGTCCAAAAGTATCACCCGGCCACAGGAGCTGATGGCTCAGCTCATCGGGAGAGCTCGAGCTCGGCTTCGGGAGATGGCTGGGTGTGATTTTGCATGCGTTCGAGTACCAGTCAGCTTGTCTCGGGACAAAGCGTCTCCAGATAGGCTGACAAAAGAAATGTTTAATCAACTACTTCGGGAGAATGAGACCCTCCAGATTGCTTTAGATAGTTTTGAAGGCCAAGTTTCGGTCCATGCCCCTGCCCACAAATTTTTCAATTCTAAATTTGAACCGATTCCAAAAGAAATGCGGAGCAGAAAGCCCCTCAAAGCTTTGACTGTGTTCACAGACGCATCCGGGGCATCTCACAAGTCTGTAGTGACTTGGCGAGATCCCGAAACTCAGCAGTGGGAAGCAGATATTCAATATGTGGAAGGGTCTCCACAAGTTGCTGAGTTGGATGCAGTCGTCAGAGCCTTTGAGAAGTTTCCTGAACCTTTCAATTTAATCACTGATTCGGCCTATGTTGCAGGGGTAGTTGCCAGAGCAGAGCACGCTGCTCTGAAGGAGGTCTCAAACCCAAAATTGTTTGAGTTGCTTTCTAAGCTAATACATGCTGTTTCCCACAGAAAGCAACCATTTTTTGTAATGCATGTAAGGTCACATACGGATCTCCCTGGCCCGGTAGCCGAGGGAAACCAGGTAGCTGATTCCCTCGCTGCCCCTGTTTCCATGGCTCAGCTCCCAGATCTGTTCCAACAAGCTAAGCTGAGCCATCAGATGTTCCATCAAAATGTGCCTGGTCTGGTCCGCCAATTCCACCTGCGGCGAGATCAGGCCAGAGCCATTGTGGCCACATGCCCGCACTGCCAATCCACCGCAATGCCCTCCTTGGGATCGGGAGTCAACCCTCGAGGTCTGGAGAGCTGCGAAGTGTGGCAGATGGACGTAACACACGTCCCTGAGTTTGGCAGGTTTCGGTTCGTACACCTTTCCATCGATACCTTCTCAGGTGCTGTCTTTGCTTCTGCCCACACAGGAGAGAAAGCCGAGCATGTCTGTAAGCACCTAATGCAGGCTTTCTCTGTACTGGGGGTCCCCAAAGAAATAAAAACAGACAATGGCCCAGCATACACCTCCAGGAAACTGGAGGAATTCCTGCAGGAGTGGGGAGTGGAACATAAGAGAGGCATCCCACACTCCCCCACCTGCCAAGCGATCGTTGAGCGAGCCCATCAGTTGCTCAAGCGTGTCCTTTCTCATCAAAGGGAGACTGTGAAGGGCTGCACGCCACAAGAGCGGTTGTTCAAAGCCCTTTACATGCTAAACTTTCTCAATTGTTCCAAACAGGACCCTAACCCTCCAGTGGCCCGGCATTTCAAGACCAACAAGAACTACCAGTTGCAGCAGCGCCCTCCAGTGCTGGTCCGGGACCCTGAGACCCAGAAGATCTTGGGTCCTTTCGATCTGGTGACCTGGGGGCGGGGGTACGCTTGCATATCCTCGCCCCAGGGACCAAGGTGGATCCCACAAAGATGGGTGAAACCTTATGTCCCCAGACATCCAAGCAGGCCACCAGATAGGGTCGAGGATGTCAATGACGTCGTGTCCGGATGAGCCATCCTCCATCCCGAGGAGGAGGAGGAAACAACCCAAGCCCCTTTTTGTTATGTCAACCTACCTTTCTTTTCAGTTAAAGTTATGTTTTTCGTATGTTTTGTTTTCAGAAAGAGCCATCGGAAAGATGACCACCCCGATCGTTGCACCAACCACTGCACTCCTGATGATGCTGGTGACCCAGATCAACATGTGGATCGTGCCCCAACCCAAACAAAATGTTTGGGTCATGCTGGCAAAGTCCCTCCAACGGGATGAGCTATGCCTATCCACAGGAGCAGCAGGAAATCCGATGACCACTTGCCTGGTGGGGATCCCGTTAAAGCCTAATGAATACCCGGATTCCCTGTTGAGTTTGTTCAGCGAAGCTAATAAAGGGAGGCCAGCTCAGCGAGTGGCCCGCTCTGCACTCACCTACAAGATTAAGAGGCCTGTCCAGAACCCTCTCCTACTATGGAGAGACTGGCTGGTCTTCTTGGAAAGGGCAACCGCTGAGCCCCAAGAATTTGATTTGTTAAACTCCTCCCCCGCACCCTATTGTATCCATTTCCGTTACTACCCCTCAGATCCTACTCCTTATTCTAATTTAATGCAGGACAACAAACAGTTTCAAGCATCCTCCTGGTGCAAGAACATCGCCCATGTTAAGATGCCCTCAACCCTCAGTTCCTACCCTCTTAAGTTGCCTAAGGGCATATTTTTAGTTTGTGGGGACCGAGCGTGGGCTGGCATCCCCTCTCGCCTTCTCGGAGGGCCGTGCACTTTAGGCCGGTTGTCTTTGTTTGCGCCCAATACATCTCAAATTGAAAATTGGGAACGAAAGAATAATTCGGTCATTAAGAAGCGCAGTCTTGAAGATCTTGACCCTGATTGCGACTCTGAAATTTTTCATTGGAATAAACCAAAACGGGTTGCTGTGTCAGTATTTCTGCCATGGTTGGCTGCGGCACAAGCCCTCGGAGAATTAGGCCAATTAGAGTGTTGGGTGGTCAAGCAAGCCAATTTAACGTCAACCGCGCTGAGCGACCTCCTCGAAGACGAGGAGATAACCAGGCGAGCAACGCTACAAAATCGCGCTGCTATTGATTTCCTACTGCTCCTCCATAATCATGATTGTAAAGAATTTGAGGGACTTTGCTGCATGAATCTGACCACCAGGAGCACAGACATCAAGAAAACCATCACAGAAATGAAGGGCATGATCCACCAATTACGCCAAGAGACTAATGACTGGGTCACCAGTCTTTTTTCGGGATGGGGGGTCTCCGGATGGCTCTCGTCCATTTTAAAGACTGTTTTATGGATTGTTTTCGTCGTTTTCATCGTTTTAATAGCGTTTGCAGTTTTAAGAAGATGTTTAGTTCAATCAGTTTTACATCTTGTATCCCCCTCCCCTCAAGTCAATTTTGTTAGCGCTCCTTCTCCTCCCTCTTCACCTCCTCCTTCTCCCATACCCCAAGACTGGTTTGTTGAACCCTCTGCACCTCCTGCCGATGCAACCTCCTCTTTCTAAAAAAGAAAGGGGGAGATGTTGCCGCCTGTTAGTTTACCTTCATTAAGTATGTTTGTTCACCTTCGTTGAGTTTAGAGTTGGTTTGTCCCAGTTACTCCCCCACTTCCCCGATATAGTTGTTCCCAGTTGCCTGTCATTGTAAACCTCTCCCCTCTTTCCAGATTGTTCCCCATCCATCACTTTGGTCCTACCCCCAAGCCCTATCAATCTATGTACACCACACCTTTTGTTCTGGTTCCTTCCCTGTTCATCACCCCTTACTTGATGCCCTATTGGTTGTATAGCTATCCTCCCTCCCCCAAGTCCCTACCATTGGATTTGTGTATTGTAACCCCTTCCCACAACACTTCCCCTGCTGCCATATTATTGGTTGTTGTATGAGCCGCCCACGGGCTTTAAAACCTGGCGCACAGAGGTGCCCAGGGTCTCGGCTCGGACTTTCTCCTCGAGATCCCAGCCCTGTCCCTCATCGCCTTCTCCCTGCGCCTGCTGGAATAAACTTGTTCCTGGGAAATTGGAGGACTCCGAGCACTCTCTCTCCCTTTACTGCACCTCGTGTCGCCCTGCATACTATAGAGCCCGAGCCCAAAGGAGCTCTAGAGGTTCCAGGTCGAGCCACACAGTGCTCACCTGGTTCCCCACTCCTGCCGCTGACGCTTGGCACGAGCTAGCCGGGGCGTGAAGGGCCGAGTGGGCAGCGACACAGCAATCCTGAGATATTCAGAATTCATGCTTTTACGTCTGAGCCTGATTCCCAGCAGGCTGGGGCTGGGTGGAGCAGGGTATGCTGAGGGGACCATGATTCCAGTGCTGTTTGGGAATTCCTGTTCAACCCTGCCAGCCTGGCCTGAAGCTGCACACCCCAGTCCTCACATGCTGAAATGAATCAAAATTGTTTAGTCTGCTTGAGTAACCAGCATTCCTGGGGTCAAATAAAAATTCTCTGTGAAGCAGATGGAGCAGTTCAGCCCTAATTGCCCAGCTTGCTTCAGGTTTCCACAGCTCACTTTTTTGTGCAACATCAGCTTTTGAAAAGTCAGAAAGAGAAAAGAAATAAAAAGATAATAACTAGATGAATAAAAAATCAGCACACTGAAATAACACAATTTTATTCCTGAAAAGTTTATTAAGGATCTGCTGGAGCTTCAGCTGTTTCTCTAGTTAGTCCTACAGAGGATGTGTCCAGTCCCTAACTACGTTAATCTCCTGAAAGAGTGACACAGGGTTTTTCCTGTTTTTAGGACCTGGAAGACTTTGAGGTTTATAAATATATGGGGGAGTAATTGCAAGGCACTGTACTGTATTTATATTGGTCTTTTAATAAGTCATAAAATTACAGATGGACCATGACAGGAAAATAACTTGCTGCAGGAAAAATTCCTCAGGATACCTGGTTATTCCCAGTATCTACTGCTGTCATTTAGCAGGGGAAGAGGGACAACAAGCCATGTCTGAATAACAACATGCTAATGTGCTCTCTTCCTGAGTCTGCTCTGAAAAGATCTGTGATTGATAAAGATGAAGGAATTTGAAGAGTTATTTTGGTTATTTCAGAGAAAGTTTAAAATGGAGAAAGGATTGGGGTGACTAGGAGGCTGTCATTAGCTATCACTTTCAGTGCTGTGTATTGTAGCAAAAATGATAAATGTGCCCTTTTGGTGTTCTGCTGGTGTTTAGATTTTCTGAGTCCCTCAGCTGTGAGTTGGGTTTCCATGCTGGTGGAACTGTCCTGCCTGTTGCTTGCTGGGTGCACTGGAACAAAGAGCTGAGCAGTTTATGAGAATTACCACAAACGAGTTTGTGGTGTTTCATTGGGCTCAGAGTGAAAGAGAGGAAATTCATGTTTAATGTAGAAAATCTTCCCTGTGAGGGTGGTGAGGTCCTGGCACAGGTTGCCCAGAGAAGCATAGTAAATAAAGTTTCAGAATCCTTCATTTCTGCCCCATTCTTTTTCCGTAAGTTCCGGTTTGGTTTTCAGAGTGCCACCTTCTCAGCTGGTTGCCATTTGTGTCCTCCTTTCTCTCCTGCCTTCCTTTGTCTGCTCTTTTTCCCTCCCAGTGTCCCTCTTTTCCTGTGGCAGTTCCCAGCCAAAGACCCTCTCCTGATTTTTGTTTTTCCCCAATCCAGGAGGTAAAGCAGCCCTGGATGAAGTTATGGAGGCTGGCAGTGGAATGTCATTGTAAGATCTTGCTCCACTTGGGTCTCTGCCCTTTGAGAACTTGGCCTTGAAGGGCAGGAACATCTTTTCCTTGCTGGAAGCTGGAATGCCAGCCCATTGCAGTGTGTGCCATGGACCCCAGAGGGCAATTCCCGAGGCTGCCAGGGTGCTGCTCCTGCTGTGCCTCCCAAGGGAGCTGGGCAGGGTCCAGCAGCTGGCTGGGCTCCCAGAGCAGACAGCAAAGGTTGCTTTGCTGCACATTCTCCAGCTGGAAGCGGAGGGAAGAAGGGAAGGGAGTCCTGACAGAATCCTGGAGTGTTCATGACTGGAAGGGACCCTGCCCATGGTTCCACCCAGGGCTAGGATGCCATGAAGGAGAGGTGCCTCTGCCCCAGTGAAGGTGCAAATGAGACCATAGGAGGACAACAAGCAGATTTTATTGAACGTGGGTTTTATTGAGAAAGAAATGGGTGCCAGGGACATAGAAATAGGGAGGAGGTCTCAGAGGCAGAGAGTGCTCAGAAGACGATCAGGTGGAAGTAGGTGCTTTTTAAAGTCCTTCCCTGCATTCTGGGATCCCAGATGTGTATTTTAATTTGATGATCTTCTTCTTCTTCTTCTTACTATTTACTATTTCTTCATCTAAATCGTCTTCTTCTTTCCCTTCTTCTTCTTCTTTCCCTTCTTAATTACTACTACTATTTTTTCTTCTTTGTCTTACTCTTATTCTTCTTATTCCTAATTTTTATTCCTATTTACTACTACTATTTCTTCTTCATCCTATTCTTCTTATTCTAATTAATCTTATTCACTTGTTATGCTTACTGTAATTCCTATTCTTCTTATATTAATGACTATCTTCATCTTCTTATTCCTATTCATCTTCTTATTCCTATTCCTATTCTTATTCTTATTCCTAACTACTACTATTTCCTAAACTCAAAGTTGATTTTTTTGGAAGAATGGTACGAGCCAAAGTTCTGCAGTCACGTCAGTGGAGCAGCACCTCTGGTCTGTGCCCATTCTTCATGGATATAATCCCAAAGGACTGGCGTGGGATCCTTTCATGAAAGGAAATGTCCCGTGATGCCACGAGGGGAAGTTCAGACTCAATATCAGAAGCAGTTTTTCTCTGACAGAGGCGTGAGGCATTAGAAGAAGTTGCCCGGGGAGGTGGTGGAGTGGCTGTCTCTGGAGTGTCGAAGAGTTGTGGCCCTTGGGGATGTGGTTTTGCGGTGATGGCGGTGCTGCCAGGAGGCCAGTGGCACTGGGTGACTGTCGGGGTCTCTTCCCACCTTGATGACTCTGGGATTCACTGCTGAGCGCCCTGGCACCAATGTGCCCCATGGCTGCTGTTTGGGGTTGGCCACAGCGGTGACTCTGGGTGTTGGGGAGATGCCCCTGGCACAGTCCACAGTAGCCATGGCAGCTGAGGCTGCAGGGCCATGTCCAGGGCAAGGTGTGGCTCCCTGGGGCCCTGGGCCAGCTGCCATCTGTAAGCCTGGCACCGGCGCTACTCCTGTGGCTGTGGTGCCCAGCAGGGCCAGCGGAACAGCGCCCGCAGCGCCCGCCGTGCCCGCCTGAGGAAGCCGGGCCGTTTGCTGGAGGGAGACGGCTGCTGCCTGAGGGCCTCGGGGACCTCGAGGCTGTGCAGGGCAGGCCCCAGGCTCTGAGGCCCTGCCTCAGGCCCCTGCTGGGCCATGGAGGCTTGGCCGTGCAGGGAGGAAAGTGAGGCACGGAGTGACTCCGGTGCCTGGACCTCAAGCCAGGCCTCCCGAGGGACAGGCACTGGCAGCCCGTCTGCCGCAAGAGCTGCCAGGCTTTGGGCCCTGCTTTCTGCTTCACACAGCTCGAGGACGCTGACTTTGTCCAAGCTGTCCTCCTCCTGTGACAGGGGGGTGATCCCAAAGCTGAGGATGCTCACATATTCATAGCTGTCCTGTGTGCTGCTGTTGTCTTCCTCGGTGGAATCGTCTAGGCTGCTGGAGTCCCCGTCCAGGAAGTCTCCATGGCCCAGTTCGCTGCACTCTTCTGAGTCGTACCAGTCCTGGGAGCTGCTGACCTCTTCCTGGGACAGCTCTGGCTCTGCTTGGCACTCCTGGGAAGACTCACTCTGGGTGTATTGTTCCCAGTCTTCATCATACTCAGCTGGGGTCCCCTCCTCACTCCCTTCCTCTGCTAGGAGTGACCTCCCCTCAGCGACAGCCTGCTGCTCACTGGGGCTCTGGGCTCCCGGCAGGCTGGGGGAGCAGCAGGTGCTGTGAGGGGCAGGGCCTGAGCTCTGTACCCCTGCTGATGGCATCTCCTCACTGGGGGCAGGAGAATGTGTCTGCTTCTCCTGGCTGTTCGCACTTCCTTCCCCTTGCTGGGACAGCTTTAGGTCACTCACCTCCTTCTCCCCTTGAGGCAGCTCCTTGACTGTCACCCTTTGTTGCCACTGGTAGAGGTGTTGCTGTGCCACATCTCCCCAGGGCACACTCACAGCCACCTTCCCCTGGTGCAACTCTTGGTGACTCCCTGCTCCGTAGAGGCGAGGCTCTTGGGCCCGAAGGTCTCCCCACTGGGAAGGCTCGTCATCCACGTCAGGGTTCTTCTCTTCCGTGATGACCAAGGGCCCCTCCTTCTCCTCAGTGCCTGACTGTGGCCAGGCTGAGCCACCCACTGCCCCCACCAAGTGCCCGCTGAGGGCCTGGTCTTGCCCCCAGCTGGGCAGGGGGCTGGGTGGCTGGGAGCATTTGGGTTTTGCCTTGTTCTCCTCCATCTCTGAGATCCTGAAGCACGAATGGATCTCGGGAGCTGCTTCCTTCTGCAAGAGTGGCTCTCACGGGACTGGGCACCTCAGGGTTCTGCGCCGCTTACACACCCTGAGTCGTGGTGGGGCTCTCTGATGTCACAGGGGTCTCTTAGCACCGCTGAGTCACAACGGGCCACACCCAGTACCCCTGCAGGTAGCAGCTGAGCCCACTGGAATCTTCATGGCTGGTGCTTCCCGGGAGGCTCCTGAACTCAACAGTGTGAAAGAGTGGCTAGCTAACAAAGGTCGTGTTCCCATGCAGCAATTAGCTGAGAAAGAATTAAACAACAGTGGAGTGTAGTTGGTATGAGATGTTGCAATGTCAGAAAGACCTTAGTGATAACTGTGAACTGAGAACAGGACACTGTGATCAGAAGAATGTGGATTCAGCACAGATGAATGACCACAAGAAGGTGGAACTAGGTGGAGTTCTCCTTAAATGAAATATCCAATAATGAGCTTGCTTTTGCACTATGTAGGAGCCTAATTATTGATGTTATATAGGGAGTTTGGAGTTGCCAATAAAGGAGACTTACTGATCATTCATACTGAGTGCTGCTTGTCTCCCGCCGAACTCATCAAATGGTGCCCGAGCAAATGGGACCCTTGGGACCTTTGGGACCTTTGGGACATTAAAAAGCGAAGGCCACGGGAGTCGGCGACAGGGGACGGGTCCTCCGCAGCAAGGACGGTGAAAAGCAACGGTGCCGCGCCCCAGGCGACCTCAGAGGAGAGTCCTGGCCGTAACATGCTGCCAAACCTTGTAGGGCTGCAACAGCGCTGACGGTAAGATGGAAAGGCAAGCAGCACATGATTTATTTACCTGCTTTTTAGAAAAGCCACAGCTTAAGGGTTTTGATTTGCGCAAGGAGCTTCCTGGACTTCTTGCTTATGGGTATGCTCACGCCTTTGCCTCCCACTGCTGGGCAAACACTCCTATCTGTGCTGCCCATGGAAAGAGGGAGGGAGAGTCAGAGAGAAGGAAATAATAAGAAAGAAATTCCAGAGCTAACGCTGAAACAACGAACAGAATCTGTTCAGTTACGGCAGGATGTGATATATCCTGAACTATTTTCTTCACTTATGGAGTCACTCTTAACATTACAATCTTATTTAAGTTCCAACTTTGCTACCCTGGAGGAAAAGAATCCAAATATAGATTGGTTTCCACCCGAACCAGTGGGACATGGGGAGCACTGAGGTGTGCGCAGAGAGCAGGGGCACCCCTGGGGCAGAAGCAGTGCAGAAAAAGTTCCAAGGCCACACTGAACAATTACAGAAACAGCTGAGCAGGAACAGGTGGCTCAGACAGCTTCAGAAAGAGACAAAATTGCCAAAAAATCACAAACTATATGGTATCTAGTTCGAAATTCATCACTGTAATTAGAAGTTGATAAGCTGCAATGGTCACCATTGTTAGCACCTGACCGTGAGAGACTTTTTGTGTAACATCGCCTGCTTTTGTAAAAATTGTGCCCCTTTTTTCCTCTCTCAGTGAACAAGAGAGATTGAGAGAAACAACTGTATGTGTTAAAGTTAACTTTGTGAGGTGTTTTTTTGTGGTTTTTTTTCTGCAAGAGTATGTGGAGAATGTGAAGAAAGATAACAGCAGCAGAGAGCAGCAGCAGGGCGGGCAGTCCACCCCCCGCTCCCTCTCTAAGAAAAAGCACCGGGATAGTACCCAGTTTGTTAAAAAGTCACGGTTCATTGGTTTTTTAAAATGTTTTTATATACCCTTTTAGAGTTGATTTTGTGTTTTAAGTAATTATGAGTTCATGCAGTTGCAGTTTTTAGAGTTTTACTGGAGAAATTATTGTGATTCTTTGAAAGTTAAAAAAAAAAAGGTGTTTAAGGTGAATATTAACAGAAGTTACCGTGCAATAACTGGTTTTAGAACCTAAGGTTAAAATATGGTATGATTTACAGCTACTAGGAAAACACTCCAATTAACGTTATCTGCAGAAGAGATTTGTGGTTTAAAAAATAATTAGTTAAGAGAACTTTACTGTACAAGACAAAGTTAAGTTAAAGTATATATTACCCATTTGCTTGTTTTTTCCACAATTTTAATAAGGTAATTTCAATGTGAGTCCTTTTGTTATATAAAACACATATAACTGCATATATACCAATTTGGATTTTAGATTTTAGTTTAAGAATTAGACTTAATATTTCTGAAAAGTGCTACAAAAGCTGAATGGCAACTTGCCAAATCCTGTGTTGTGGTTTTTCTCTAGAAAATCTGCACTTTAAAATCCTAACTAATTTGAATATATACTAGACAAATTCCTGTTTTGAATGAGTATTTTTAGTACC
This sequence comes from Cyanistes caeruleus, assembly GCF_971803275.1. Lineage (NCBI taxonomy): Eukaryota > Metazoa > Chordata > Aves > Passeriformes > Paridae > Cyanistes > Cyanistes caeruleus. The sequence continues at coordinate 13,623 of NW_028256049.1, read as the reverse complement.
ATTTGCAGTTATTGTGAGTTATTCTCAAAGCTAGATGACATAGAATTGTGATGGATTTGTTATGTTTTTATAATCTTTATAGTGAATCCATGTTATTGTTATATTGTGTTTAGAAGGTACATATCAAATTTTTAGTTGCCTCTTTATAGTAACAGAATAAGATTAAGGTATGTTTTTATTTAATATAGATTAAGTGTTAATAGAATTAAGAAAAGTCAAGTTTTATTATGTTTAGGCTTGAATGTTTTTAAGTTAAGTTTTATAACTTAGATATTTTTTAAGGTTAAGTTTTGTTATTTCCTTTTGTCATAAATCATTATTGTTAGGTTTAAATATTGTTTAATTTAAATTGTTTATGTTTTATTGGAGACACTTGTCTAAACTGCAAAGTATAGTTATTTTCCTAGAGAGATGAAGACAGCCACAACTGAAACAGCTGTGACAGAACACTGATGAACACCTGCTTGTGGATAGAAGGGAATGCAGTCGGTGACACCCTTGACTTCATCGGGAGTTCTATTGGTTGTTACAATCTCTGCAGTTTTTGTTTGCCATAGTTTTCTTATTTTTCAGTGTTTCCAGAATTTTAAGAAGATGTACCATTGCTGAGGATCAGCTGCCATGGGGGAGGCTTCAGATTAAAGCAGCTGCTGCATGGTTTAATTGGTCTGGTACCTGAGGCTTCTGATCATTTGCTTTGTACAAATGCATTTTAACAGTTTGCTGTGCTGTGAGCATCTCCTAGCTGCTGCTATTGAGAACCTTGTTTTAGAAATGAGTTAAGAGGCATCTTTCCAGTTTAAAGCCAGGCCCTGGCCAAGCCTTAACTTTACCTGGACAGATCTGTTTGCCAATAGATCCAGATGTTTTCTGTCCCAAATCAGTATTTGAGTCACTTTTTGACTCAGCAATTTGACCCTATTAATATGACAGCTGGATCAATTTTGAAGTGAGCTTGGAGAATCATTTCCGGAGGTGGTTATCCAATCCTTCACTGATGATTTTTTGTTTCTGTTTGTTTGCTAACTATGGGATGCTGGTGCAGTGTTTTAGTAATTAATAGTAGTTTTATATTACATATGTTATTAATAATGTTTATGATTTATTGATTTTTAACTGCTATAGGTTCTTACTGATTGTATATGGTTTTGTGTTAATGTTGATGTTTATAACAGAAGTACATCTCGTTTTTATTTTTTTTAAAAAAAAACGGGGGAAATTGATGCCCTAAAAGCATTTGATTAGTGTAATTCATTAACTTCAAGGAGAGAAGTGTCTGTGTTTTGTTGGCAGGTTCAAAAAGGTCACCTCTCCATCTGACCAGACTGTGTGCCCCTGAACACACGAGATCAGTGAACAGAGATGTCACCACACAGCCTTGGTACTCCAGACATGGATCAGAAGTGGAGCTGTCAGGACACAGTTGTGTCTGAACACTACACAGACAGTTGCCAACAGAGATTTTATGTTGTTATTATGATGTTGTGTCTCTACCAATTTTTCAGTTATCTTTTGTTTTATGATTTAGAAGGATGTGAAGAACAACCTGAACATCAAAGCCTTCAGTCACCAATCAGCTGCCAGCTGACATCATGGGAGCAGTGAACGTTCCAAGACTGAATTGTGTTAAATTATAGTCTGTTTGTGAAGGAAATTCTGTAGAAGATCTAAGAAAAGTGTAGAGACTCCATCTAACTGTATATAAAGCAAATTGTAGTTGTGTGTTTACCCTTTCAGCAAATTGCTTTCACGCTTAGACTACACATATACCAGAGCACGTGTGTTAAAAGTAGTTAGATAGTTTAAGATAAAGAGTTTAGCCTGTATAGCAATTGTTATATTAGTATAAATTAGTATAAAGTATAAGCATTTCCCCCTTCAAGAGCTAGTGTAAGCATCTTTGAAAGTTCATTTAACGTTAAAGTTTAGCTGTGAATTTGCTAGTATGGTGTCATTTACATGGAAAAAACTGCTTATGGTAATTGTGTTGTGTATAGTCCTGACCAACTGTCTGCTAACTAACATCCAAAAGTGACAGAACATATGGGTCACTCTGGCACACTGAACTGGCCAAAGGTCAATGTGTTTGAGCCTAGCCACACCTGGAGATCCCTTCACACCTGTCTCATAGGAGTCCCTGAATGGGATCCTCAAGCAGCATTTAAAGGTTTAATAAGTAATGAGACTCGACTGAATCAATTTGCAATGTTGCAAGAGTGCAGTTGCACTGTTGGCTTCACATTAAGACAACTTGAAGCCTGCAGGCAAGCAAAAATTATCAAAGTTCTCAATGTTACCATGCAGCCCTCAGAAGAATTAGATTTGTTAGGTTCCACCCATACCTCAGGTGGATGGATAATGTTTGAACCCCCGACAAAACGTCATTCTAACAAAGTAATGCAGCACTGGGCTGCAGACAACCCTATAGCTGATCTCGTTACTACCATTGAAAGTAAAGCCTTTATTAGTGGTGCAATCTCACAGGACAATTACCAAAGCGATTACTTAGTTCCATATTCCTAATTTGTGGAGATAGAGCATGGAATTAGATTCCTGCTAATCCACATAGAAAACCCTGTTATCTTGGGAAACTTACTTTGTTTCCATCCAAGCTTACACCAATTGCTGAATGTAGTTGATAAAATAAAAAACATCAGTCAAAGTGAAGCCTGAATGAATTAAAGCTTAGCAACTCTAAAAAGGCTCGCTTGTTAGACTAAGAAGGATTGAACTTAACATCCATGATGTTAAGTGAACTTTCAGCTGATGTGAGTAGTGTACGTCATGCAGTATTATAAAATCGAGCCACAATTGACTTTTTGCTCTTAGCACAAGGACATGGTTGTGGGGAGTTTGAAGGCATGTGCTGCTTGAATCTTACTGATCATTCAGTTTCCATCCATGGGCAACTGCAACAGCTACAGGATGGGTTACATGCCCTGAAAGAAGATAGTGACCCCATTGGAAGTTGGTTCTCCAGCTGGGGCATCACTGGATGGTTGAGGTCTCTTGTGCTAGAAGGGGGACGGACTTTACTTATAATGTTATGGGGATGAAAGTCTAAGTTTTGTGTTATCTTGTCTTCATAAGAATATAGAATGAGTCACATCCAAAGCCTGGTTTGTGCAAAAAGAGAAAGTGGGAATTGTTGCTATATTTTATATATTAGTAAAGGCCTGTCTGCACAAACCAGTCTTTGAAATAAGTCGTGATATTAAAGGCTAAAGTCCTTGAAACCTTTCTGCAGAAGAGTAAAGCAAAACAATATCTTTGTGTGTAGGAGAAAAAATGTAAACCTGTGTGTGTTAGCCAATAGTAACTTGCTCTGCCCGCAGGCCCTGTAGAACCCTATAAAAGGTGTGCTAAAGATAGAAATAAATGGTGTTCACGTTTACTTCTGTGAAGAGCGGTGAATCGCTGGCAGTCCTCCAATAAAGTTCTACAAATGAAACATAGCAAATGTCATTGGGGTGCAGAGGCATTGGTGAAATTGATGAAACAAAAATTAATCTCGGTACAGATGCTAACAATGACAAAATCAGTAATGTCAAAATGTGAAATCTGCTTAAAAAACAACTCAGTGACTAGACACAGGCATAGCTAGGGAAGATTAGGATAGGAACAGAATCAGGATGACACTTGGCAAGAAGCCTCTAGTAGAGTGGAATCTGGGTGGGCCCTAGAGTCTTTGCTCGGTCCTATAGCAAACTATCAGAATAAAGAAATGTTGTACAAACTTACAGGTCCGGTAGATAAATTAGCAAGAGTGACCTGAGAAAGATTTAAAGAACTAAGCGTACAATTACAATTTACTACTCCTGAAAGAGCATGGAGTGTGTGAGTTTTTTAAAGGGATGGATTGATCTTTGCTGCATCCACACCCCAAATGTGACTGCAGGTGTAGAATATGACATCAATCAATTGCAACAAATAGAGCACGGAGCACAGGAAGAGCAAAAGGATTTGTCTACAAGTTGGTTAGGCAAAATCTTCAAAGGGTTAGGGTGGAATGTGAGTTCATGGATTAAATCTATCATTGAGAGTGTGATCATCTTACTAACTGTATTCTTAGCAATTTGGTTAGTTGACAGCATCTTCAAGGGAGAAATACAGAAGAAAATGTCCTGGAACCAGAAAATAATAAAGGCATGGATGTGAGATCCTCACCCACCATCTTCTGGTTCTCCAGTTCGTGACAACATCCAGGACAATGCTTACATCAATCAAGGATTCGAAGAACATCAAGTATAAACTCAGAAACAAAGGACTGTATCAAGTGAAAACATTTGCGCTTCTAGTGAAGTAAAAATGCTTTCAAAGGGGGGAATAATAGTAAAAGGTCTTAAAATCTTAGAAAATTCAGGGACTTAGAAATAAAGTTAGGTTTGGCAAGCCTGGGAAAAGTAGGCTATGGGAAATGTTAGGCCTTGTGCTTGCTAAAGATCAGGTGAAACTGCACCTGTGTTAGCAGTATATAATAAATGATACAATTGTTAGATGTGATTAGATATTATTATTGTTTAAAGAACATGAGAAACAATGTTAGGGGTCTGAGGGGGATCATGAGAAATCCATGCTTGGGTAACATCAATGTATACAATAGAACAATGTAAGTTTAATAATTAATATATAAGTTTTATAATGATAGAGTAGAAAAACATGTTCAACTCAAAACCAAGTCGGGTCAGATTTGGGTATGTGTACCCCTGACACCCAGATCTCTTAATAAAGCACCTGCATATAATCATTCATGATTGTCTGTGCTCCTGAACGCTAACAATTTCATCAGATTTTACTGGAATTTTGTGAGAAATTTGTGGAATTTTGTGGGATATTTTGTAAAATTTTGTGAGATATTGAGGAGATATAGTGAATTTTGTGGGAAATTTTCTGGAATTTTGAGGATTTTTCTAGAATTTTTTGGGATTCTGAGAAGACTTGAAGAGTTTTTTGGTATTTTTCTGGAATTTTGTGGAACACTGTGGAGATTTTGTGGATGCTTCTGGAATTTGGTGGGATTTTTCTTGAATTTTGTGGGGCTTTTCAAGAATTTTGTGATTTTTTTTTCTGGAATTCTGTGTAAATAGGAGGAGATTCTGTGGGATGTTTCTGGAAATTGGTAGGGTTTTGATAAGATTGAGGGTTTTTTTTAATTTTTCTGCAATTTTATGGGATTTTTCTGGAATTTTGTAAAAATTGTGGAGATATTTTGGGATGTTTCTGGAAATGTGTAGGGTTTTGAGAAGTTTTAGGAAATTTTGTGGGTGTTTTCTGCCATTTTGTGAGATTTTAAGGAGACTTGAAGGATTTTGTGGGAGGTTTATAGAATTATTGGGATTTTTATGGAATGTTGTGGGGTTTTTGTGGAATTTTGTGGGATTTTGAGGAGACTTGAGGAATTTTGAGGGATTTTTCTTAGGCTTTGAGGAAATTGGAGCAGATTTTTTGGGATGTTTCTCGAATTTGGTAGAGTTTTGAGACGTTTCAGGGATTTTTGTGTGATTTTTCTGGAATTTCATGGGATTTTTCAGAGCTTTTGTGGGATTTTGATAAAATTTAAATATTTTTGTGGGATTTTTTTGGAATTTTGTGGGATTTGTTTTGAATGTTGTGAAATTTTGTGGGATTTTGAGGAGACTTGAACAATTTTGTGGGATTTTTCTTAGATTGTGTGGAAATTTGTGGAGATTTTGTGGGATGTTTCAAAAATTTGGTAGGGTTATGAGAAGATTTAAGAATTTTTTGGGATTTTGCTGCAATTTTGTAGGATTTTTCTGGAATTTTGTGGTATATTGAGGAAATTTGATGAATTTTGAGGGATATTTCTAATATTTTCTGGAATTTGTGCAGATTTTGTGAGATGTTTCTGGAATTTGGTGAAGGGAGAAAATTTAGGTAATTTTGTGGTATTTTTTTCAAATGTTGTCAAACTTCTTAAATTTTGAGGAATTTTCTCAAATTTTGAGGGATTTTTGTAGAATTTTGTGGAAATTGTGGAGATTTTGTGGGATGTTTCTGGAATTCGGTAAAGTTTTGAGAAGATTTAGTGAATTTTGTGGTATTTTTTTTCTTTAATGTTGTGGGATTTTTTTAAAAATTTTGTGGGATTTTGAAGAGATTTTTGTGGAAGTTTCTTGAATTTTGTGAGATTTTCTTTGAATTTTGAAAGATTTCGAAGACTCATGAAAAGTTTTTAAGCATTTTTCTTAGATTGTGTGGAAATTTGTGGAGAATTTTGTGGGATATATCTGGAATTTCATGAGCCTGTGAGAAGATTTAAGGAATTTCGTGATTTTTTTCTAGAATTTTGTGGGATGTTTCTAGAATTTTTAGGATTTTTTTGGATTGTTTTGTGGATCTTTGTAGGATTTTGAGGAGACTTGAAGGATTTTGATGGCCTTTTTCTTAGATTGTGTGGAAATTAGTGGAGATTTTGTGGGGTGTTTCTGGAATTTGGTTGGGTTTTCGGAAGTTTCAGGGAATTTTGTGGGATTTTTTTGGAATGTTGTAGTAATTTTCTGGAATTTTGTGGGATTTTGAGGAGACTTGAAGAATTGTGAGGGATTCTTCTTAGATTGTGTGGAAATTTGTGGAGATTTTTTGGGATATTTCTGGAATTTGTTGGGCTTATGAGAAGATTTTTGGAATTTGGAGGGGTTTTTTTCTGGAATTTTGTGAGGTGTTCGTGGAATTTGGTGGGATTTTTTTTGAATGTTGTGGAATTGTCAGGAATTTTGTAGGATTTTGAGAAGACCTGAGATATTTTGTGGGTTGTTTCTAGAATTGTTAGGATTTTTTGGAATGTTGTGGGGTTTTTGTGGAATTTTGTAGGATATTGAGGAGCCCTGAAGAATTGTGTGGGATTTTTCTCAGGCTTTGTGGAAATTTGTGAAGATTATGTGGGATATTTCTGGAATTTGGTAGGGTTTTGAGAAGATTTAGGGAATTTTGTGGGTGTTTTCAGGCATTTTTCTGGATTTTTCTGGAAGGTGGCGGGATGTTTCTGGAATTTTGTGATGATTTTTTGTAATTTGGGTGCTTTTGGAGAGACTTGAAGAATTTTGAGTGCATTTTTCTTAGATTGTGAGGAAATTAGTGGAGATTTTGTGGGGATATTTCAAGAATTTGGTAGGGTTTTCTGAAGTTTTAGGGAATTTTGTGGGATTTTTTTGGAATGTTGTGGTAATTTTCTGGAATTTTGTGTGATTTTAAGCAGCCTTGATGAATTGTGTGTGATTTTTCTTAGATTGCATGGAAATTTCTGGAGATTTTTGTGGGATATTTCTGGAATATGGTAGGCTTATGAGAAGATTTAGGGAATTTTGTTGATTTTTTTCAGGAATTTTGTGAGGTGTTTCTGGAATTTTGTGGGATTTTGAGGAAACTTGAAATATTTTGAAAGGTTTTTCGTAGATTGCGTAAAAATTTGGGGAGATTTTGAGGGATGTTTCTGGAATTTGTTGGGCTTAGGAGAAGATTTTGGGAATTTTGCGGCTTTTTGTCTGGAATTTTGTGAGGTATTTCTGGATTTCGGTGCGATTTCTTCGGAATGTTGTGGAATTGTCTGGAATTTTGTGGGATTTTGAGGAGACTTGAAGGATTTTGTGGGATGTTTCTAGAATTTTTAGGAATTTTTTGGAATGTTGTGTGGTTTCTGTGGAATTTTGTGGGATATGGAGGAGCCTTCAAGAATTGTGTGGGATTTTTCTTAGATTGTGTGGAAATTAGTGGAGATTTTGTGGGATGTTTCTGGAATTTGTTGAGCTTATGAGAAGATTTAGGGAATTTTGTGGCATTTCTTTGGAATGTTGTGGTAATTTTCTGGAATTTTCTGGGATTTTGAGGAGACTTGAAGAATTGTGAGGGATTCTTCTTAGATTGTGTGGAAATTTGTGGTGATTTTTTGGGATATTTCTGGAATTTGTTGGGCTTATGAGAAGATTTTTGGAATTTTGAGGGTTTTTTTCAGGAATTTTGTGAGGTGTTCCTGGAATTTGGTGGGGATTTTTTTGGAATGTTGTGGAATTGTCAGGAATTTTGTGGGATTTTGAGGAGACTTGAAGGATTTTGTGGGATGTTTCTTATATTGCGTGGAAATTAGTGGAGATTTTGTGGGATATTTCTGGAATTTGGTAGGGTTTTGAGAAGATTTAGGGAACTTTTGTGGCTGTTTTCTGCCATTTTTTGGGATTTTTCTGGAATTTTGAGGGATGTTTCTAGAATTTTTTGATGTTTTTGTGCAATTTGGGTGATTTTGAGGAGACTTGTAGAATTTTGATGGCCTTTTTCTTAGATTTTGTGGAAATTGGTGGAGATTTTGTGGGGTGTTTCTGGAATTTGGTTGGGTTTTCGGAAGTTTCAGGGAATTTTGTGGCATTTATTGGGAATGTTGTGGTAATTTTCTGGAATTGTGTGGGATTTTGAGGAGACTTGAAGAATTGTGTGGGATTTTTCTTAGATTGTGTGGAAATTAGTGGAGATTTTTTGGGATATTTCTGGAATTTGTTGGGCTTATGAGAAGATTTTGGGAATTTTGTGGATTTTTGTCTGGAATTTTGTGAGGTATTTCTGGAATTTTGTGGGATTTTGAGGAGACTTGAAGGATTTTGAGTGGTGTTTCTAGAATTTTTAGGATTATTTTGAATGTTGTGTGGTTTCTGTGGAATTTTGTGGGATATGGAGGAGACTTGAAGATTTTTGAGGGATTTTTCTTAGGTTTTGTGGAAATTAGTGGAGATTTTGTGGGATATTTCTGGAATTTGGTCGGGGTTTGAGAAGATTTGGGGAATTTTATGGATTTTTTTCAGGAATTTTGTGAGATGTTTCTGGAATTTTGAGGGATTTCTTTGGAATGTTGTGGAATTGTCTGAAATTTTGTGGGATTTTGAGGACACTTGAAGAATTTTGAGTATATTTTTCATAGATTGTGTGGAAATTATTGGAGATTTTGTGGGATGTTTCTGGAATTTGGTTGGGTTTTCGGAAGTTTCAGGGAATTTTGTGGCATTTATTGGGAATGTTGTGGTAATTTTCTGGAATTTTGTGGGATTTTGAGGAGCCCTGAAGAATTGTGTGGGATTTTTCTTAGATTGTGTGGAAATTAGTGGAGATTTTGTGGGATGTTTCTGGAATTTGTTGAGCTTATGAGAAAATTTTGGGAATTTTGTGGGTTTTTTTCAGGAATTTTTGAGATGTCTCTGGAATTTGGTGGGATTTCTTTGGAATGTTGTGGAATTGTCTGAAATATTGTGGGATTTTGAGGAGACTTGAAGATTTTTGAGGGATTTTTCTTAGGTTTTGTGGAAATTAGTGGAGATTTTGTGGGATATTTCTGGAATTTGGTGGGGGTTTGAGAAGATTTGGGGAATTTTATGGATTTTTTTCAGGAATTTTGTGAGATGTTTCTGGAATTTTGAGGGATTTCTTTGGAATGTTGTGGAATTGTCTGAAATTTTGTGGGATTTTGAGGACACTTGAAGAATTTTGAGTATATTTTTCATAGATTGTGTGGAAATTATTGGAGATTTTGTGGGATGTTTCTGGAATTTGGTTGGGTTTTCGGAAGTTTCAGGGAATTTTGTGGCATTTATTGGGAATGTTGTGGTAATTTTCTGGAATTTTGTGGGATTTTGAGGAGCCCTGAAGAATTGTGTGGGATTTTTCTTAGATTGTGTGGAAATTAGTGGAGATTTTGTGGGATGTTTCTGGAATTTGTTGAGCTTATGAGAAAATTTTGGGAATTTTGTGGGTTTTTTTCAGGAATTTTTGAGATGTCTCTGGAATTTGGTGGGATTTCTTTGGAATGTTGTGGAATTGTCTGAAATATTGTGGGATTTTGAGGAGACTTGAAGGATTTTGAGGGGTTTTTCTTATATTGTGTGGAAATTAGTGGAGATTTTGTGGGATGTTTCTGGAATTTGTCGAGCTTATGAGAAGATTTTGGGAATTTTGTGGGGTTTTTTATGAAATTTTGTTCAATGTTCCTGGAATTTTGTGGGATTTTGAGGAGCCTTGAAGAATTGTGTGGGATTTTTCTTAGGTTTGGTGGAAATTTTTAAAGACCATGAGGGTTGTTTCTATAATTTGGTGAGGTTTTGAGAAGATTTAGGGAATTTTGTGGGATTTTTTTGTAATTTGGTCGGCTTATGAGAAGATTTTGGGAATTTCGTGGATTTTTTTCTGGAATTTTGTGCAATGTTTATGGAATTTGGTGGGATTTTGGGGAGACTTGAAGGATTTTGTGGGATTTTTCTTAGATTGCGTGGAAATTAGTGGAGATTTTGTGGGATATTTCTGGAATTTGGTAGGGTTTTGAGAAGATTCGGGAACTTTTGTGGGTGTTTACTGCCATTTTGGGGGATTTTTCTGGAATTTTGCAGTGTGTTTCTAGAATTTTGTGATGTTTTTGTGTAATTTGGTTGATTTTGAGGAGACTTGTAGAATTTTGATGGCCTTTTTCTTAGATTTTGTGGAAATTGGTGGAGATTTTGTGGGGTGTTTCTGGAATTTGGTTGGGTTTTCGGAAGTTTCGGGGAATTTTGTGGCATTTATTGGGAATGTTGTGGTAATTTTCTGGAATTTTTTGGGATTATGAGGAGACTTGAAGAATTGTGTGGGATTTTTGTTAGAATGTGTGGAAACTTGTGGAGATTTTGTGGGAGATTTTCTGGAATTTGGTAGGCTTATGAGAAGATTTTGGGAATTTTTTGGATTTTTGTCTGGAATTTTGTGAGGTGTTTCTGGAATTTGGTGGGATTTCTTTGGAATGTTGTGGAATTGTCTGGAATTTTGTGGGATTTTGAGGAGACTTGAAGGATTTTGAGGGGTGTTTCTAGAATTTTTAGGATTATTTTGGAATGTTGTGTGGTTTCTGTGGAATTTTGTGGGATATGGAGGAGACTTGAAGAGTTTTGAGGGATTTTTTCTTAGGTTTAGTGGAAAGTTGTAAAGATTATGTGGGATGTTTCTGGAATTTGGTAGGGTTTTGAGAAGATTTAGAGAATTTTGTGGGATTTTTTTTGTAAAGTTGTAATTTTCTGAAATTTTTTTGGATTTTAAGGAGACTTGGAGAATTGTGTGGGATTTTTCTTAGATTGTGTGGAAATTTGTGGAGATTTTGTGGGATATTTCTGCAATTTGGTAGGCTTATGAGAAGATTTTGGGAATTTTGTGGGGTTTTTTCAGGAATTTTGTGAGATGTTTCTGGAATTTGTTGGGATTTCTTTGGAATGTCGTGGAATCGTCTGGAATTTTATGGGATTTTGAGGAGACTTGAAGGATTTAGTGGGATTTTTGTTAGATTGTGTGCAAACTTGTGGAGATTTTGTGGGATGTTTTTGGAATTTGGTGGGCTTATTAGAAGATTTTGGGAATTTTGTGGATTTTTTTTCTGTAATTTTTGAGGTGTTTCTGGAATTTTGTGGGATTTTGAGGAGACTTGAAGGATTTTGAGTGGTGTTTCTAGAATTTTTATGATTATTTTGGAATGTTGTGTGGTTTCTGTGGAATTTTGTGGGATATGGAGGAGACTTGAAGAGTTTTGAGGGATTTTTCTTAGGTTTAGTGGAAATTAGTGGAGATTTTGTGGGATATTTCTGGAATTTGGTAGGGTTTTGAGAAGATTTTGGGAATTTTGTGGGGTTTTTTCAGGAATTTTGTGAGATGTTTCTGGAATTTTGAGGGATTTCTTTGGGATGTCGTGGAATCGTCTGGAATTTTATGGGATTTTGAGGAGACTTGAAGGATTTAGTGGGAGTTTTGTTAGATTGTGTGCAAACTTGTGGAGATTTTGTGGGATGTTTTTGGAATTTGGTGGGCTTATTAGAAGATTTTGGGAATTTTGTGGATTTTTTTTCTGTAATTTTTGAGGTGTTTCTGGAATTTGATTGGATTTCTTTGGAATGTTGTGGAATTGTCTGGAATTTTGTGGGATTTTGAGGAGACTTGAAGGATTTCGTGGGGTGTTTCTAGAATTTTTATGATTATTTTGGAATGTTGTGTGGTTTCTGTGGAATTTTCTGGGATTTTGAGGAGACCTGAAGAATTTTGAGGGGTTTTTCTTAGGTTTAGTGGAAATTAGTGGAGATTTTGTGTGATATTTCTGGAATTTGGTAGGGTTTTGAGAAGATTCGGGAACTTTTGTGGGTGTTTTCTGCCATTTTTTGGGATTTTTCTGGAATTTTGCGGTGTGTTTCTAGAATTTTGTGATGTTTTTGTGTAATTTGGGTGATTTTGAGGAGACTTGAAGAATTTTGATGGCCTTTTTCTTAGATTTTGTGGAAATTAGTGGAGATTTTGTGGGGTGTTTCTGGAATTTGGTTGGGTTTTTAGAAGTTTCAGGGAATTTTGTGGCATTTATTGGGAATGTTGTGGTAATTTTCTGGAATTGTGTGGGATTTTGAGGAGACTTGGAGAATTGTGTGGGATTTTTCTTAGATTGCATGGAAACTTGTGGAGATTTTGTGGGATATTTCTGGAACTTGGCAGGCTTATGAGAAGATTTTGGGAATTTTGTGGATTTTTTTCTTGAATTCTTGAGATGTTTCTGGAATTTGGTGGGATTTCTTTGGAATGTTGTGGAATTGTCTGAAATATTGTGGGATTTTGAGGAGACTTGAAGGATTTTGTGGGATGTTTCTAGAATTTTTAGGATTATTTTGGAATGTTGTGTGGTTTCTGTGGAATTTTGTGGGATATGGAGGAGACTTGAAGAGTTTTGAGGGATTTTTCTTAGGTTTAGTGGAAATTAGTGGAGATTTTGTGGGATATTTCTGGAATTTGGTAGGGTTTTGAGAAGATTTAGGGAATTTTGTGGGGTTTTTTTTGGAAAGTTGTGGTAATTTTCTGGAATTTTTTGGGATTTTGAGAAGACTTGAAGAATTTTGTGGGATTTTTCTTAGATTGTGTGGAAATTACTGGAGATTTTCTGGAATTTTGTGGGGTTTTCAGAAGATTTAGGGAATTCTGTGGGGTTTTTTCAGGAATTTCGTGAGATGTTTCTGGAATTTGGTGGGATTTTGAGGAGACTTGAAGGATTTTGTGGGATGTTTCTTAGATTGCGTGGAAATTAGTGGAGATTTTGTGGGATAGTTCTGGAATTTGGTAGGGTTTTGAGAAGATTTAGGGAATTTTGTGGGATTTTTTTTGGAAAGTTGTGGTAATTTTCTGAAATTTTTTGGGATTTTGAGAAGACTTGGAGAATTGTGTGGGATTTTTCTTAGATTGTGTGGAAATTTGTGGAGATTTTGTGGGATATTTCTGGAATTTGGTAGGCTTATGAGAAGATTTTGGGAATTTTGTGGATTTTTTTCAGGAATTTTGTGAGGTGTTTCTGGAATTTGGTGGGATTTCTTTGGAATGTTGTGGAATTGTCTGGAATTTTGTGGGATTTTGAGGAGACTTGAAGGATTTTGTGGGATGTTTCTAGAATTTTTAGGATTATTTTGGAATATTGTGTGGTTTCTGTGGAATTTTGTGAGGTATGGAGGAGACTTGAAGAATTTTGAGTATATTTTTCTTAGATTCTGTGGAAATTAGTGGAGATTTTGTGGGATGTTTCTGGAATTTGTTGAGCTTATGAGAAGATTTTGGGAATTTTGTGGATTTTTTTCTTGAATTCTTGAG
>NW_028256048.1:0-65000 GCF_971803275.1 Cyanistes caeruleus | reverse complement strand
AGAAAGATATTTATTACAACAATATGCCTGGAACTGTACAACATATAGAGAAATGTGTGCTCTCCAAATTTACTTGGATTATCTCAAGGTTTTTCCTAAGACTGCATTTATCGTGCATTGCCTTGACTGTCAATGCATCTTTGCTTTTATGTTCTTAGAGGAGCAAGAACGAAGACACTCTGAAATGGTATTAGAATTCCAACTGGGATTTCTTCCAGTGCTGTTCAGCATAAGTAATTGAAACCCAATATTGTATTTTTATATACTCTGGAGCATTTCTTCCAAGGAGCAAATTTCTACTCACTTACTGTTGTGTAGGTTATAAATGACATTGTGCATTTCTTCGGATCCATTCTTTTAGCCTGGGATTGAGATTTTCTGAGGTGGAACAAGCCCTTTGGACTTGGAATCGAGCCCTTTTCGGGTCAAATGGAGCTGTTTTGCGTGGGATTGAGTTGCTTTGAGGTGACAGATGGATCCCTCCTGGCTTTTGGAGTGCAAAGAGATGGAGATGAGAAGCAAACTGTGGCCAAAGGAGAAGGATAAGCAGCCAGGTGTATTGCCAAGGTGGATTCCAGGAATGTGCCCAAGGTGGCTCCTCCAGTGGGGGATGGAGCTGCAGCAGCGCACGAAGCTCTTCCCGCACTCGGGGCACTCGCAGGGCTTCCCTTCCGTTGGTGTCGGGTCAAGTGAGAGCTCTGTGAGAAGCTCTTCCCACACTGGGAACACTCGTGGGGCCTCTCCCCACTGTGGATGCGCCGCTGCTTGACCAGGTTGCTGTTGTGCTTGAAGCCCTTCCCGCAGTCGGGGCAGCGGAAAGGCCTCTCATCCCTGTGAATCCGATAGTGCCGGAAGAGAATGGATCTGTTGGGAAACCTCTTCCCACACTGAGAACACTCGGAGATCCCTGTTCTGCTCTGGGAGCGCTCCTGGTGTTGATCCCAGTCCCTGTGCTGGCCTCGCTCTCAGTCTCGGAGCAGTCCCGGGGCACTCCCGGAGCCGATTCCGGTCCCGGTGTCGATCTCAATGGCGCAGCGGTGCCGGTCCCGGTCTCAGTCCCGGTCCCGGAGCGGTGCCGCTCTCGGTGCCGGTGCCGGATTCAGTCCCAGTCTCAGGCCCGCTCTAGGCCTCAGTCTCGGTCTCGGTCTCCATCTGGGTCTCGCTCCCAGTCCCGGTGCCGCTCGAACCGAGCCCTTTTCGGGTGATTTCAGGTCCCTTTTGGGCGTTTCAGGCCACTTTGGCTGATGTTGGGGCCCTTTGGGCGCTTTGAGGCAAAACCAGCGACTTTCAGGGTGGACCTTGCACCCATTTGGGAGATCCCAGGGTGATTTTAGGCCATTTGGAGTGGGTTTGACACCGCTTTGGGCATTTTTATGCCCTGGTGGTTGCACTTGGGACTCCTTGGGATGATTTTAACCCCATTTGGCTGATGTTAGGCCAAACCATGCGGATTTAGCGCGCAGTTTAGGTCCCTTTATATGATTTTGCTTTTCTCCTTTGTTTATTGAAATTTCAGCAGTTTTAACACTTTTTTCCCCACTTTTTTATCAAAATCTTCATAAAAATTGCCCCAATTGTTCTCAAAATCCTACAAAATTCCAGAAAAACTCCACAAAATTCCACAAAAATCACACAAAGCCTACTGAAATTCCCACAAAATTCCAGAAAAATACCATCAAATTCACCAAACAGATTCAAAATCCTGAAAATTCCAGCAATATCTCACAAAATTATAGAAATATCCCACAAAAATCCCTAAAGCTTTTAAATATCCCACAAAATTCTTTAAAAAATTCACAAAATTCCACAAAACCCCCAGAAATTACAGAAAAATCTGATGCAATTACACAAAATTCCACTAAATTCCAAAAATATCTCAAAAATCTAATTTGAAAAAACTCCAGAAATATTCCAGAAAAAAATCCAGTGAAACACCACAAAATTCTTCACGTTTTCTCAACATACACAAAATTCAAGAAAAATCCCAGGAAATTGAACAAAAATACAAAAAATTCACTGAAACTTCTCAAACCCCAACCAAATTCCAGAAACATTTGATAAAATCTCGACAAATTCCAAAAAAATTTAAGAAAAAACCCACAAAATCCCCGAAATTTTTTTCAAAACCCCACCAAATTCCTGCAAGATCTCACAAAATCTCCACCAATTTCCGAAAAACCCAGGAAAAATCCCTCACAATTTTCCGACTCTCCTCCAAATCCCAGAAAAATCCCACAAAACTCCAGAAACATCCCACAAAATCTCCTCAATATCACAGAAAATTCTAGAGAAAGTCCACAAAATTGCAGAAAAATGCCACAAAATTCCCTAAATCTTCTCCAAACATTACAAAATTCCAGAGACGCCTCACAAAATCTCCACCAATTTCCTCAAAATCTAAGAAAAATCCCTCAAAATTCGTTTAGTCTCCACCAAATCCCACAAAATTCAAAAGAAATCGTCAAAATTCCAGGAATTGCCAGAAAATTCCCTAAATCTTCTCAAAACCCAACCAAATTCCTGCAACATCCCACAAAATCTCCACAAATGTCCACAAAATTCAAGAAAAATCCCACAAAAATCACTAAATTTCCTCAATATCCCACAAAATTCCACAGACATCTCACAAAATCTCCACAAATGTCCCACAAAATCTAAGAAAATTCCCTCAAAATTCTTCAAGTCTCCTCCAAATCTCACAGAATTCGAGAGAAATCCTCAAAATTCCAGGAAAATGCTACAAAATTCCTTGAATCTTCTCAAAACCTGACCAAACTCCAGCCACATCCCACAAAATGTCCACAAATTCCCACAAAATTCAAGAAAAATCCCACAAAATTCTTCAAGTCTCCTCAAAATCCCACAAACATCTCACAAAATCTCCTCAATATCCCACAAAATTCTAGAGAAATTCCACAAAATTCCAGGAAAAATCCCACAAAATTCCCTCAATCTTCTCAAAACACAACCAAATTCCTGCACCATCTCACAAAATCTCCAACAATTTCCAGAAAAATCTAAGAAAAATCCCTCAAAATTTTTCAAGTCTCCTCCAAATCGCACAAAATTCTGGAAAAGCCCCACACAATTCCCTAAATCTTCTCAAAACCCTACCAAATTCCTGCAACATCTCACAAAATCTCCACGAATGTCCACAAAATTCAAGAAAAATCCCACTAAAATCACTAAATTTCCTCAATATCTCACAAAATTCCAGAACCATCTCACAAAAATCTCAACAAATTTCCACAAAATTCAAGAAAACTCCCACAAAATTCTTGAAAGCCTCTCAAAATTCCAGAAAAATCCAACACAATTCCCACAATCTTCTCAAAACATTACAAAATACCAGACATCTCAAAAAATCTCCACACATTTCCACAAAATCTACGAAAATTCCCTCAAAATTCTTCAGGTCTCCACCAATTTCCACAAAATGCAAGAAAACTCCCACAAAATTCTTGAAAGCCCCTCAAAATTCTGGAAAATCCTCACAAAATTCCCTAAATCTTCTCAAAACATTACAAAATTCCACAGACATCTCACAAAATCCCCACAAATTTCCACCAAATCTAAGAAAATTCCCTCAAAATTCTTCAAGTCTCCTCCAGATTCCAAGAAATTCAAGAGAAATCCTCAAAATTCCAGGAAAATGCTACAGAATTCCTTCAATCTTCTCAAAACCTGACCAAACTCCAGCCACATCCCACAAAATTTCCACAAATTGCCACAAAATTCAAGAAAAATCCCACAAAATTCTTCAAGTCTCCTCAAAATCCCACAAACATCCCACAAAATCCCACAGAATTGCAGAAAAATCACAAAAATTCCCCAAATTTACTCAAAACCCAACCATATTCCTGCAATATCCCACAAAATCTCCACAAATGTCCAGAAAATCTAAAAAAATTCCCCCATAATTCTTCAAGTCTCCTCAAAATCCCACAAACATCCCACAAAATCCCACAAAATCTCCTCAATATCCCACAAAATTCTAGAGAAATTCCACAAAATTCCAGAAACATCCCACAAAATTCCCTGAATCTTCTCAAAACCCAACAAAATTCCTGCAACATCTCACAAAATCTCCACCAATTTCCACAAAATCTAGGAAAAATCCCACAAAATTCTTCAAGTCTCCTCCAAATCCTAGAAAAATCCTACAAAATTCCAGAAGCATCCCACAAAATCTCCTCAATATCACAGAAAATTCTAGAGAAATTCCACAAAATTGCAGAAAAATGCCACAAAATTCCCTCAATCTTCTCCAAGCATTACAAAATTCCAGAGACGTCTCACAAAACCTCCACCAATTTTCACATTATCAAAGAAAAATCCCACAAAATTCTGGAAAAGCCCCACACAATTCCCTAAATCTTCTGAAAACCTTACCAAATTCCTGTAACATCCAACAAAATGTCCACGAATGTCCACATCATTCAAGAAAAATCCCACAAAATTAACTAAATTTCCTCAATATCCCACAAAATTCCAGAACCATCTCACAAAATCTAAACAAATTTCCACAAAATTCAAGAAAACTCACACAAAATTCTTGAAAGCCCCTCAAAATTCTGGAAAATCCTCACAAAATTCCCTAAATCTTCTCCAAACATTACAAAATTCCAAAGACATCTCACAAAATCCCCACAAATTTCCACCAAATCTAAGAAAATTCCCTCAAAATTCTTCAAGTCTCCTCCAGATTCCAAGAAATTCAAGAGAAATCCTCAAAATTCCAGGAAAATGTTACAAAATTCCTTCAATCTTCTCAAAATCCTACCAAACTCCAGCAACATCCCACAAAATCTCCAACAATTTCCACAAAATCTAGGAAAAATCCCTCAAAATTCTTCAAGTCTCCTCAAAATTCCACAAACATCCCACAAAATCTCCTCAATATCCCACAAAATTCTAGAGAATTTCCACAAAATTCCAGAAAAATCCCACAAAATTCCCTGAATCTTCTCAAAACACAACCAAATTCCTGCATCATCCTACAAAATCTCCACAAATGTCCACAAAATTCAAGAAAAATCCCACAAAAATCACTAAATTTCCTCAATATCCCACAAAATTCCACAGACATCTCACAAAATCTCCACAAATGTCCCACAAAATCTAAGAAAATTCCCTCAAAATTCTTCAAGTCTCCTCCAAATCTCACAGAATTCAAGAGAAATCCTCAAAATTCCAGGAAAATGCTACAAAATTCCTTGAATCTTCTCAAAACCTGACCAAACTCCAGCCACATCCCACAAAATGTCCACAAATTGCCACAAAATTCAAGAAAAATACCACAAAATTCTTCAAGTCTCCTCAAAATCCCACAAACATCTCACAAAATCTCCTCAATATCCCACAAAATTCTAGAGAAATTCCACAAAATTCCAGGAAAATCCCACAAAATTCCCTCAATCTTCTCAAAACACAACCAAATTCCTGCACCATCTCACAAAATCTCCAACAATTTCCAGAAAAATCTAAGAAAAATCCCTCAAAATTCTTCAAGTCTCCTCCAAATCGCACAAAATTCTGGAAATGCCCCACACAATTCTCTAAATCTTCTCAAATTTCTACCAAATTCCTGCAACATCTCACAAAATCTCCACGAATGTCCACAAAATTCAAGAAAAATCCCACTAAAATCACTAAATTTCCTCAATATCCCACAAAATTCCAGAACCATCTCACAAAAATCTCAACAAATTTCCACAAAATTCAAGAAAACACCCACAAAATTCTTGAAAGTTTCTCAAAATTCCAGAAAAATCCCACACAATTCCCACAATCTTCCCAAAACATTACAAAATACCAGACATCTCAAAAAATCTCCACACATTTCCACAAAATCTACGAAAATTCCCTCAAAATTCTTCAGGTCTCCACCAATTTCCACAAAATTCAAGAAAACTGCCACAAAATTCTTGAAAAGCTCCTCAAAATTCTAAAAAAATCCCACAAAATTCCCTAAACCTTCTCCAAACATTACAAAATTCCACAGACATCTCACAAAATGTCTACAAATTTCCACAAAATCTAAGAAAATTCCCTCAAAATTCTTCAAGTCTCCTCCAAATCTCACAGAATTCGAGAGAAATCCTCAAAATTCCAGGAAAATGCTACAAAATTCCTTCAATCTTCTCAAAACCTGACCAAACTCCAGCCACATCCCACAAAATGTCCACAAATGTCCACAAAATTCAAGAAAAATCCCACAAAATTCTTCAAGTCTCCTCAAAATCCCACAAACATCCCACAAAATCCCACAGAATTGCAGAAAAATCTCAAAAATTCCCCACATTTACTCAAAACCCAACCATATTCCTGCAATATCCCACAAAATCTCCACAAATGTCTAGAAAATCTAAAAAAATTCCCCCATAATTCTTCAAGTCTCCTCAAAATCCCACAAACATCCCACAAAATCCCACAAAATCTCCTCAATATCCCACAAAATTCACGAGAAATTCCACAAAATTCCAGCAACATCCCACAAAATTCCCTGAATCTTCTCAAAACCCAACCAAATTCCTGCAACATCTCACAAAAGCTCCACCAATTTCTACAAAATCTAGGAAAAATCCCACAAAATTCTTCAAGTCTCCTCCAAACCCTAGAAAAATCCTCAAAATTCCAGAAACATCCCACAAAATCTCCTCAATATCACAGAAAATTCTAGAGAAATTCCACAAAATTGCAGAAAAATGCCACAAAATTCCCTCAATCTTCTCCAAACATTACAAAATTCCAGAGACGTCTCACAAAACCTCCACCAATTTTCACATTATCAAAGAAAAATCCCACAAAATTCTGGAAAAGCCCCACACAATTCCCTAAATCTTCTGAAAACCTTACCAAATTCCTGTAACATCCCACAAAATCTCCACGAATGTCCACATCATTCAAGAAAAATCCCACAAAATTCACTAAATTTCCTCAATATCCCACAAAATTCCAGAACCATCTCACAAAAATCTCAACAAATTTCCACAAAATTCAAGAAAACTCACACAAAATTCTTGAAAGCCCCTCAAAATTCTGGAAAATCCTCACAAAATTCCCTAAATCTTCTCAAAACATTACAAAATTCCAAAGACATCTCACAAAATCCCCACAAATTTCCACCAAATCTAGGAAAAATCCCTCAAAATTCTTCAAGTCTGCTCCAGATTCCAAGAAATTCAAGAGAAATCCTCAAAATTCCAGGAAAATGTTACAAAATTCCTTCAAACTTCTCAAAATCCTACCAAACTCCAGCAACATCCCACAAAATCTCCAACAATTTCCACAAAATCTAGGAAAAATCCCTCAAAATTCTTCAAGTCTCCTCAAAATTCCACAAACATCCCACAAACATCCCACAAAATCTCCTCAATATCCCACAAAATTCACGAGAAATTCCACAAAATTCCAGGAAAAATCCCACAAAATTCCCTGAATCTTCTCAAAACACAACCAAATTCCTACATCATCCTACAAAATCTCCACAAATGTCCACAAAATTCAAGAAAAATCCCTCAAAAATGACTAAATTTCCTCAATATCCCACAAAATTCCACAGGCATCTCACAAAATCTCCACAAATGTCCCACAAAATCTAAGAAAATTCCCTCAAAATTCTTCAAGTCTCCCCCAAATCTCACAGAATTCAAGAGAAATCCTCAAAATTCCAGGAAAATGCTACAAAATTCCTTGAATCTTCTCAAAACCTGACCAAACTCCAGCCACATCCCACAAAATGTCCACAAATTGCCACAAAATTCCAGAAAAATCCCACAAAATTCTTCAAGTCTCCTCAAAATCCCACAAACATCTCACAAAATCTCCTCAATATCCCGTAAAATTCTAGAGAAATTCCACAAAATTCCAGGAAAAATCCCACAAAATTCCCTCAATCTTCTCAAAACACAACCAAATTCCTGCACCATCTCACAAAATCTCCAACAATTTCCAGAAAAATCTAGGAAAAATCCCTCAAAATTCTTCAAGTCTCCTCCAAATCGCACAAAATTCTGGAAAAGCCCCACACAATTCTCTAAATCTTCTCAAATTTCTACCAAATTCCTGCAACATCTCACAAAATCTCCACGAATGTCCACAAAATTCAAGAAAAATCCCACTAAAATCACTAAATTTCCTCAATATCCCACAAAATTCCAGAACCATCTCACAAAAATCTCAACAAATTTCCACAAAATTCAAGAAAACTCCCACAAAATTCTTGAAAGCCTCTCAAAATTCCAGAAAAATCCCACACAATTCCCACAATCTTCCCAAAACATTACAAAATACCAGACATCTCAAAAAATCTCCACACATTTCCACAAAATCTAGGAAAATTCCCTCAAAATTCTTCAGGTCTCCACCAATTTCCACAAAATTCAAGAAAACTGCCACAAAATTCTTGAAAAGCTCCTCAAAATTCTAAAAAAATCCCACAAAATTCCCTAAACCTTCTCCAAACATTATAAAATTCCACAGACATCTCACAAAATGTCTACAAATTTCCACCAAATCTAAGAAAATTCCCTCAAAATTCTTCAAGTCTCCTCGAAATCCCACAAAATTCAAGAGAAATCCTCAAAAATCCAGGAAAATGTTACAAAATTCCTTCAATCTTCTCAAAACCCTACCAAACTCCAGCAACATCCCACAAAATGTCCACAAATGTCCACAAAATTCAAGAAAAATCCCTCAAAATTCTTCAAGTCTCCTCAAAATCCCACAAACATCCCACAAAATCCCACAAAATTGCAGAAAAATCTCAAAAATTCCCCAAATTTACTCAAAACCCAACCATATTCCTGCAATATCCCACAAAATCTCCACAAATGTCTAGAAAATCTAAAAAAATTCCCCCATAATTCTTCAAGTCTCCTCAAAATCCCACAAACATCCCACAAAGTCCCACAAAATCTCCTCAATATCCCACAAAATTCTAGAGAAATTCCACAAAATTCCAGCAACATCCCACAAAATTCCCTCAATCTTCTCAAAACCCAACCAAATTCCTGCAACATCTCACAAAATCTCCACCAATTTCCACAAAATCTCCACAAAAATCCCACAAAATTCTTCAAGTCTTCTCCAAATCGTAGAAAAATCCCACAAAATTCCAGAAACATCCCACAAAATCTCCTCAATATCACAGAAAATTCTAGAGAAATTCCACAAAATTGCAGAAAAATGCCACAAAATTCCCTAAATCTTCTCCAAACATTACAAAATTCCAGAGACGTCTCACAAAATCTCCACCAATTTTCACATTATCAATGAAAAATCCCACAAAATTCTGGAAAAGCCCCACACAATTCCCTAAATCTTCTCAAATTTCTACCAAATTCCTGTAACATCCCACAAAATATCCACGAATGTCCACAAAATTCAAGAAAAATCCCTCAAAAATCACTAAATTTCCTCAATATCCCACAAAATTCCAGAACCATCTCACAAAATCTCAACAAATGTCCACAAAATTTAAGAAAAATCCCACAAAATTTATGATAAGCACCTCAAATTTCCAGAGAAATCCCACAAAATTCCCTAAATCTTCTCAAAACCCAACGAAATTCCTGAAACATCCCACAAAATCTCCATCAATTCACAGAAAATCTAAGAAAATTCCCTCAAAATTCTTCAAGTTACCTCAAAATCCCAGAAAATCTCACAAAAATCCCTAACTTTTTTCAAAACCCTAC
Source organism: Cyanistes caeruleus (assembly GCF_971803275.1). Taxonomy (NCBI): domain Eukaryota; kingdom Metazoa; phylum Chordata; class Aves; order Passeriformes; family Paridae; genus Cyanistes; species Cyanistes caeruleus. The sequence goes on along the minus strand of NW_028256048.1, from coordinate 55,299 downwards.
CAAATTCCAGCAACATCCTACAAAATGTCCTCAAATATAAAAAAAGTCATGAAAAATCCCACAAAATTTTCTAAATCTTTTCAAAACCTTAACAAATTCCAGAAACGTCCCACAAAATCTACACAAAGGTCCACAAAATTCCAGAAAAATCACACGAAATTCCCTAAATCTCAATTTCCCACAAAATTCCATTAAAATCCCACAAAATTCCCTAAACTGTCTCAAAACTCAAAACATTTAGCAAATGCCCCAATTTTTCATCTCCTATTGAATATTTTTGTTTTGGAGGCAAAATAAATTGAGATACATTAATTTTAAAGATATCAATGCCATTGTTCTTTGCCCTTTTCAAGCAATCTGTCGAGCTGTCCAGTCTGCTTTTCGATTTTCTTCACAAATTTTGGAGTTTCCTGATTGGTGTCCTTTGCAGTGCACAATTGCTACTCGTTCAGGATTTTGTATTGCTTTTATCAATTGCAGGACTGCATCTTGATGTTTAATGTGTGTGCCTTGAGAAGACAGCAGTCTTCTTTCTTTCCACAGCACTCATCCCCCTCATCCAGGGCTTTTGCAATTAGTCCATAGTCCATGATCCACAGGCAGCACCACCCTTTCACCCCAAGGAAGACTCGCAGCTCATGCACGTTCTGGGGTTCTGGAATAGCACAAATAGCTTGAATACAATTAGTACCCAGCTTACATTGCCCTGGTGAGATTTCACATCCCAAGGAAATCACAGTCTGCCAGGCAATTTGTGCCTTTTCTTTAGACTCCTTATATCCTCCCATTCCCAGCTGATTTCAAATTTCAATTGGTACCTTTATGCAGGTTGTTTTCTCTTCTGTAGCTATCAGTATATCATCAACATACTGTAACAGCAGGTATTGTTTTCTCGGTACTTGCCCGTTCTCGGTCCAAATCTCCAGCTCCTTCCCCAGCTGGCTTCCAAATAGGGTTGGACTGTTCTTGTATCCTTGTGGGAGTCGTGTCCAAGTGAGCTGAGTTTTCCTTCTATTTTCTGGATTTTCCCACTCAAAGGCAAACAGTTTCCTGCTTTCTTTCTCAAGGGGTATGCAGAAAAAGGCATCTTTTAAATCAAGTACAGTAAACCATTTCTATTTCATTTTTATAGATGTTAACAATGTGCAAGGATTAGCTACCACTGGGTAAATATCTTAACTTGTTCCATTTATTGTTCTCAAATCCTGCACCAGTCCTTATTGGTCAACACAGAAATTTGGGCTCCAGTGTTAACTACAAAAGTAAAAAGTAGATGTATAGAACCCGCTATTATGGAGAAACCGCTCAGACTATTCAGCCTAGTCTTCACAGAAGTATGGGGAATATTGTTTATTTCTATCTTTAGCACACTTTTATAGGGTTTTACAGGGTCCCAGGGCTAAGCAAGTTACTCTTGGTTAATCCACACAGGTTTACATTTTTTCTCTTATACACAAGGATATTGTTTTGCTTCATTCTCTCTGCTTCAGGAAAGTTTCAAGGACATGAGCCTTTAATATCACAACTTATACCAAAGGCTGGCTTGTGCAGACAGGCCTTTACTAAAATATCATGCCCACCTTCTGTTCAAATATTCTCTACACACTATTGCTGTAATCAGTATGTCTCCAGTTTTGTTATTTCTCGTGAGCATTTGAAATAAAAGCAACCTCTGCCTCTCTGCTCACCCAGGAGAAGCAGAGTTCCCAGTTTCCCTGATTCTGAGGCTCTTTGGGCTCCACTCCCAGAAGCTGAGAAGGAGACGGCTTTGGCTCACAGCCCAGAGCCTGTGGAGCTGTGCTGGGTTATCCAATGGGGCATTCCATACAATGAACTTGGGACAGTGCCAATTAGAAACAACTTCACTCAACTTTGAAGTGAGAAGCCATCTATTACCTTGCTGGGGACCCCCTTCTTTATCTCCAGTGACCACCAATACTGGCAGGGAGAGATTTCTTTTCTCTTGTCTGGGTTTTCCTTAAGAGAACCAATGCATCTAACACCTTTGCCTTCTCTGGTTTTTCTTCTGCCATTTTTACAGGTCCATCATTTCTACTGGAATGAATTAGCTCTTTTGGAGGGTAAATTTGATTCAGGAGAGGGGTTTCCCCCTCTTCTGTTTCCTTTAGTGAGTCAGCATTTTTGAATTTTCATCATGGAGGGCTGCTCGCAACAGATGGATCTTACTCTTTTCTTCATTGAATTGTTTTTGCAAAATTTCAACTAGGTTTTAGAAGGAGTCTATTCTAGTTCTATCCTCACTTCTTTGCTTAAAGCCAGTTTCTAGAGCTGCTGTAAAACAAGCTCCCAAAACTGAGCAGAGTAGAGTTTGATTTCTGCCCAGTTTAAATTTTCTTTCACCTTGTAAAGAACATACTCTATCAATCACATTTTCCAAATTAAACCAGTAACTAAGCGCCCACTTTTCCCCTCTTGGAGAAGGTCTGGCATTGTGTTTTGCTAACAGAGCATAAAATGCAGCTTTAACTTCTGCACTGCCCTTTTCAGTCATTTTTACAAAGGGAAAACCACTACAGGGAGGTATAAACTTCAATTATACACCCACACCCACACCCACACCCACAGACACACACACACTGCTTTTTGCTTCCCTGTGTGGGCAAAAAGACCAAATCTGCTTGGGAGGCACTCTTTCAGTTTAAAATTCTGATTGTCTCTTTGCTACACCAAGCACTGAAAATTCACACACACAACATCAACAAAAACATTCCCGCCCTTTTGCACTAAGAAATCTTTTGTGAAATTCTGCAGACAGAGCCCTCAAGTGAGTGTGGGGTGCTTTTCACCTCGGCGTGTGCAGTTTGTGGGAAATTCGAGTTGCCCCCCTTGCTTTCTAGACACCGCTCACTCTCTTGGGAGTGTCGGGCTGGGTGCGGCTGGAGCAAAACATCTTTCCCCTAATACAGACTGCACAACAAACCTGCAGCCCCTTCTGTCTGTCAGAAATCCTGTCCGTGACTCCAGTTTAAATGTCACGATTCGCTAACGCCAGTGGGAGTCGCAAGAAGTTTCTTTGATCTCAGAGTGCAAAAAGAACACAAAGGGATTTCAGTTTAAATCACAACAGCAATAATGTACATTTATTTTAGTGATAACAAGGGTTATGTGATAGAGGAGAGGGAGTGAGAGAGAGGAGAAAGAAAACAAAGTAAAGAAAGAGAGAGGTTATAGCTACCAACAGATGAGACAGTGTCACAGGGGTCTTTTTCCGTGGGGAGATCTCACCAAAATTAATTTAGCCTTATGTAATTCTTCCCCAAAGTGACCTTGTTTCCAGTGTGCTAAGAAGCACCCCAAAGGAGAAGTACCTGCTATGAGAGCATTGCTGCCCAAAACCCCTTTAAGCTTCTCCATGTCACAACTACAATACACCACAAATGCCGAACCTGCGACGCTTTCGCAGTCGTCTGACGGACGGCGCCCAGGCAATCCCAACAGGAATTCCTTCAGCCCAACCAAGCGCAGCTTTTGCTGCGTCTTATTGGCAGGCACCCAAACCAAAGTGAAAGCACCTTACCTCTTCTCCTGGGGACGCTGTGAGCAGCGCAGACGGTCGCGGCCGATGGGCTCCCCGAGAATCCCTCGGTGCCGGCTGGAGCAGGATCGGGTCGCGAGCTCGCTCAGCAGCACTCACAAGGTCCCATCTGGGTCACCAAAATGTTAGAGTTCAGGAACACACATCATCACACAATGATTATATGCAGGTGCTTTATTGAAGAGCTCTGGGTGTCAGGGGTACACAGACCCAAATCTGACCCATCTTGCTTTTGAGCTGAACATATTTTATACTCTATCGTTATACAACTTAGATATTAATTATTAAACTTACATTGTTCTATTGTATGCATTGTTTTTACCCAAGCATGGATTTCTCGTGATCCCACCCCAGCCCCCTAACATTGTTCCTCATGTTCTTTAAACAATAATTATATCTAATCACATCTAACAATTGTGTCATTTATCATATATTGATTACACAGGTGCAGTTTCATATGATCTTTAGCAAGCCTAACTTTCTTCCTGAGTTCCCGAATTTCCTAAGGTTTTAAAATGTTTTACAATCACCTCCAGACACAAATAGTCCTGCCTGGACAGTCACAGAGCTACATCTATTTTTAGTTTTAATTTTTTAGATTTTTCCAGAGCCTGCTGGCTGTGTTCAAGGTTTTCTCTTTATTTCCTCCCTAGTGCACATTCTCCAGAAATTGTGCTTTTACATCCTTTTGCATTGATTAAAGTTACCTGCAATGATGAGTCAATCCAAACCCTGGGAAAACTTGAACTTAAATGTGTACCTAGGCAAAACATTTACCTCCCACATCTGAAGCCATGAGCTGCCAAGTACTGTCCCCACTGTCATACCCTGTCCCCTGGAGGTGTGCTGATGCCATTTCAAAGGGGTTGCCAATGAAAACAAGTCTGAATATTTTGGTAGTTTCCACACTGGCATTCAAATCCTTGACTAGAAAAATCACAAGTCAAGATTTCTAGGATTCTTCCATACCAAAGCTGTCATTCTCACCCTGGATTTTAGAGTGTCTGAACAGTCAGACAAGGTTTTAGTTTTAGAAACTACAAAAAAGTCCCTGCTGTTCGGCGATCCCATTCCATCAGCATATAGTCCTGATGATTCCTTTAGGCAGGAGCAGCAAAGGCAAGAATGAGCCAAACAAGCTGCTCCTGTGTTCTCATGTCCTGCACAGCAGTAACAGGCAGTTCAAGAATGGATTCAGGAGACAATGGGTGCACAGGGAGCCACCAAGACTTTGGGATGCTGAAATGGACCAGCCTGGTGCCTGTGCCCGGGCTGCACCGCGCTGAGCTCCAACTGGACAATCTAACAATGGTTGAATGGACACACCATGGGCCACTGGAGACTCCTACTCCTAGTTCTGTGAGCTACACTATTCACCTGTCATTCACCAGATGATTTTTTCATCTCTGCTTGAAATCTAGGAGAGGAAAAGGTCAAAATGGAAAAGTGTTCTCCCAGTTCTAGTGACACCTTGTGCCTGCATACCACCTGTGCCCATGGCAGGGTGCTTGGAGACTGGATGATGTTGATGATACTTTGCAACACCAAGTGCTCAGGGATTCTGGGATTGCCCAAGTGGAGAGCAAAACTGAGCCGTGTAAGTCCCCTGCTTTTTTTCAGTGCATCCTGCTTCTTCCTTTGCTTCCAAGCAAGTCCAGGATTTTATTTCATGTGTCTTTAAAGTGCCTGGACAGAAGAGAAGGAGGGCAGCTGCAGCACAGGGCTCCTGCCACATCAGACTCTCTCTCTCTCTCTCTCTCTCTCAGGATGGTGCCAATGCCACTGCCTTGGGACACCTGAGTGTGGAAGGCGAGCTCGCCCTCAAGCACGGCCATCCAAGTCAGTCATGGGCACAGGCTGCAGTTGAAGCTGGCAAGCATTGCTGTGAGGCTGCAAGTGAAGAGAAAGCCATTGTGGCCAACTCTGCTGAAGCCTTTTGCCAAAGCAAAGGCAATTGTGCCCACAGCCTCCCCCTGTTTGGCACCCGGCTGCTGCGGACGCCTCAGTGCGCAGGTGCCGACGTTGGGGCTGCTGCTGTTCCTGGGCACACTCTGCTGCTGTTTCTGTGGGCTCCAGAGCCGCTTGGGCAGCAGCAACTGGGCAGCCCTGCCGGAGGAGACATCGCCACCCTCCCCATGGTGGCAGCAGCTCTGTGGGCCCCGAGCTCTGTGTCAGGGGGGCCTCAGTCACAGCAGCGTGGCATGGGCAGCCGCGAGGGCCCGCCAGCCCTGCCTCTGCCCACTGCCCCTTCCTGGAGGCACCCAGTGGCCGTGGCCTGACAGCACCCCCTGCCCTCCATGTCCCCAGCCAGCCCAGCCTGGGCACCTCGGGCTGTCCCCACCCTCCCGCTGGGGTGGTGTCCCAGCCTCCAGGCCTTCTGCTGCAGGCCTGGGGGACATTTTGCAGAAGCACCAGAGCAGCTGGGTGTCAGGGACCAGGCGGCTGCCCGGGGGCTGCTTATGGCCCTCTGACACCCAATTCCTCAGGGCTTCCCACCACCCCAGCTCCTCCAGGGCCTTCTGTCCCCTTGGAACCTCCTGCCACCCACTCCCTCACACATCCCCCTCGTGCCTTCCCACTGCCTTGTCCCGTCTGGGCCTCCGCAGCCCCTCATCCCTTCACAGCCTCCCAGCACCCCGTGCCCTCAGGGGCTCCCCCAGCCTGGCCCGGCAGCAGCGCCGCAGCCCCACAGGAGCTCCAGCAGCTCCTCAGCCATCACGGCACCAACACACGGGCAGCAGGACACAGATGGCGCTTCCTGCCTGCCACAGGGCTTGTGGCTTCAGCACAACCACCAAAGGCCAAGGGGCTTCTGGCCATTTCCCCTGCACCACTGCATGCAGGTTGCTGAACACAAGAACCCTTTTCCCTCTCTTCCCCTATGCCCCGCACACCCTGGGCAGCAAAAGAAAGGTCTCGGGACTCTTGTGGTTTATAACATATCCTATATTATTTACAGACTAAATGGAAACGAAACGAAGAAAAGAACAATCTCTATGAAACAAAAATTAAAGATGGCCCATGTGGCCCCAGAAGACAGATCCTCTCAGCCCTAACATATCCTATATTATTTACATAGTAAAAAGAAGAGAAAAAAGGAAAAGAACAACCCTTATGAAATAAAAAATCCTGTCTTGCCCGTGTCGCCCCTGAAGACAAAACGTCTCAGGTCAGCTTTGAGTACACCTCCAGCAGCGCAGCCAGCCCAAGCCTGACAGAAGAGGCCGTGTCCTCCATGCCCTGAGGATTTGGTCTTCCATCCTCTGGAGAATGGAGTAACGGGCACTCTGGATGGCCCGGAGGACATACAGCGTTTCAAGTGCCAGGTCTGACACGGCACCGCTTCTGTCCTCCGTCAGGCGTTCGAGGGCTGCAAGAGAGACGAACAGAGCCACGGTCACACCCCAGAGCTGAGGGGGCCCAGCGAGAGCCCCCTGCCAGGGCCATGCCAGCCGGCTCTTGCCTTGGCCAGGAGGGAGCAGGGACCAAGGGGGTCAGCCCGAAGCTGCTGGCCACAAATGCCCCACGTGGCCCTGAAATCTCACTGTGCTCTGCCCACGCCGCCCCTCATCGGCACAGGGAGCAGAGCCCTCCACAGCCTGGCCAGGGCTTGCAGCTGCCCCCGACAGCCAACACTGTCAGCCCGCTGCCGTGGCTCACCTCTGCACAAGACCTGGAGCTCTGCCTCCTGCCCCCTCAGCTGCTCCCCGGCCATCCCTGAGAACACAGAGCCTGTCAGGGTCCCAGCAGCACAGCTCCCTGCCAGCGGCGCTGCCAGCCGTGTGGCCACACGGCCTCCTGCCCCGGCAGGGCTCAGCCCGGGCCCTTGCCGCATCCTGACCCAGCCCAAGGGCACGGCTGCCAGAGGCCGGCAGCAGCAGCCCCGAGGGCAGCCGGGGCTCCAGGGCGCCGGGCCCGGGTGCCGCTGCCGGGGCAGCAGCCGGGGCTGGGGCCGAGCTGCGGCGGGGCGGGGAGGGAGCCCGGGCTCGGGACTCACCGATGACCCTGATGGCCGCCGCTCGCAGGGTCTCCTGTGGGTCCTGCAGGTACTGCAGGGCCCGGCGCAGGTGCTCGGCCAAGGGGATCCTGTGGTCGGCCAGCTGGAGAGAGCGGCAGGAGGGAAGGGTTGGCGCGGGCTCTGCCCCTCGGCCGGGCGCTGCTGCCTGCGGCCAGCCCCGGCCTCCCGTGCCCGGCCAGCCCTGAGGCCCGGCCAGCAGCCGCTGGCGCCGGGCTCTGGAGGGGGCAGAGGGCCGGCTGCTGTCCGAGGAGCCGCGGTGCTGGCCCGGCCCGCAGCCCCGCTGGGCCGGGGTTCCATCGGCACCCGGCTCGGGGCCACAGGGGGCTGGAGAAGAAGCCGTGCGGCCCCCGGGTGCAGCAGTGGGCAGAGGCACAGCTGCCAGCCCCACACAATGACCACCGGGGCCTGGGGGCTTCTCTAGCCTGAGGCTGGAACTTCCAGGCTGCCCTTACCACGAGCCTGGCAAACTTCCACAGTTTCTCCTTCCTGACAGCTTTTTCCAGGTCTGTCCTCTTCAGAAAGCCAGCCGCGCGAAGGAGCGTTGTCCGAGAGGCCTGGGGAGCAGCAGAGCCGCAAATGGCCCCACAAGGCAGGGCACAGGAGTGTCCCAGTGCCAAGGGCTGGAGGAGGCTGCAGCCTGCAAGCCTGCGTCAGGGCAGGAGGCAGCTGAGCCCCCTGCCAAGGCGCAGCAGCAGCCCAGGAGTCCTCACCTCTGCCACATGCCGATTCTCATCTTGGCAGTGGAAAAAGAGTGGGAGCAGGCTCTGGTACACTCGTTCCTTCAGGGGCTTTCTTCCTTCTTCTTCTGCTGAAGACATCACTCTTCGAAGGAGAGACATGGAGAGCAGCTGCACCTGGCTATCAGGCTGTATGAAAGGAAGGAAGGAAAAATGACCTCATCATTGGCTTCTTGTGGCCCACATTGGCGCAGGCCTGCAAATGCACAGGACACACAGTGTCCGGGCAGCAGGCAGTGGCCGTGGCTGGGGCACAGAGCCTTACATTGTCCAGGAGTTTCAGGAGCGGCTCAGCCAGCTGCAGGGCCCTGCGCCAGGATATTGGGGTGTCTTCATCCATGAAAATATAGCTCAGGAGAGCAATGCTCATCCTGGCCACGTCACTGTCAAAGTGACACCGCGGCCCAGCAGCGAGTCGATCCTGTAGTGCTGCTGCAGGGCCTGCTGCGCCTTCCCTGGGGAAGAGACGCTGCCGTCAGCGCTCGGCCCGGGGCCAGGAACGGCCCCCGAGCGCTCCCCGATCTCCCCGGGCCGGGCATTCGCAGGCGTTCCCTCATTGGAACGCGACAGTGGCGGAGCTCAGGCTCGGGAAGCCGCAGCGGAGGCGGCGACAGCGGCCGCGCCGCCTGTGTCCTCCGCGGGTCCTGGGAGGAGCCGGGGCCGGGGCCCGAACCAGAACCGGAACCGGAGCCTGCATCGGGGCTGGAGCCCAGGGCAGGGCAGGTGGAGCCAAAGGGTGGCAATGCTGCCCCAGCCCCAGGCACTGATGCCCACCCAGCACAGCCAGAGACCCAGGCAAAGAGGAGACCTCCACGGGACGGGCAGGGATGGGGACGGGGACGGGGACAGGGCAGCCCCACCTGGGGCCAGGGGCGGGCTGGGGGCATGGCCCAGCCGGGCATGGGGAGAGGGAGGCTTGGAGAGGAGGGGGCACCAGGAAAGGGAGACCAGGAGGGGATGCGAGACTGCGGGAGAGGGAGAGGAGAGACAGAAAATTGCTAAATTCACTTCTTGCAGCGGCTGCTGCCGCTGCTGCCGCTGCTGCCGCTGCTGCCGCTGCGGCCGCTGCTGCCGCTGCTGCCGCTGCTGCCGCTGCTGCCGCTGCTGCCGCTGCAACTGAAGCACCGGGGCCGTTTGTCCCCGTGTCCGTTTGTCCGTTGCCCGCTCGGCCCCGCGCCGAGCCCCGCGCTCTCCGGGCAGCCCCTGAGCCTGGCCAAACATGGGAACTTTGCCCTGGTGAGCCAAGAGCCAGAGTCTGGACTCCTGCACAGGGACACAGCAATGCCCTTGGCTGCTGCTGTGCCTTGTCCCTGCTGAGCGTCAAACACTGTCTGAGCACATTCCCTGAATGCAGAATTTGTACCTGAGCCAAGCACTGCACTTGTGTCTCCAGCATTGCTTTCCAAGGAAAACAGGGCAAGGCAAACTGGGTATAGCTCATGGTATTTTACAGTATCTAAAACTTGCCAAGTCTCAAATCTTAGAGGTGAGATCCATTTGGAATGAATGGGATAGAGAAACAGTGCAAGATGGAAAAGGGGAACATAAAAATAAATAGAGGAAAATAGAGAAAAAATATATTGGTTGTTTCTTTTTATTTTATTTTCATTTCTTTAAAAAGCAGTTTCAGTTTTCCCAGAATTTTCTCCACAGTCCTGTCTGTTCTTTCCAAAAACCTGTCCTGGAGAACGAGGCGCAGCTCCTGTCACAAGATGTGCCCCCAGCTGCAGCTTCTCTTGGCTCCCCACACTGTGAGTGCAGCACAACTCTTGCAGCAAAGCAGGACAAATGGTTGAAGAACCTGACAACTTGTTCTTTCTTTTCCTTGTGCACTGGGGAGTTGTGCCATTGCTAAGGTTTTCATCGTTACTCTTCTAGCCAAAGAAAACATGATGAGGTACCAGGAATTGTGAGGGAATACAAGCCTGGCTGAATGTGGAGAAAGAATCTCCAGAGCCTGCAGCCAGCAGTGGAGAGCTCATCATTCCAACAGCCCCATGGACATGTTGAAAGTGATCTGGAACATGAAGATGGGCTGACAGAGAGAGTTTGTTTCTGTGTTCAGTTGAGATGATTCTATGTCTTTTGCAGTGGTAGAAATCAAGAGCACAATCAGTGGATGATAAGCAGCAGAACATGATAAGCTGGACCTCTCAGTGGATGACAGAAAGACTGTGAAAAGGAGAAATGCAGGGAATGACTTGGTGAACTTTGTGTGTAAGAGGGGTCATTTTTTCCTAATAATTCCCAATTCATTCCCTTTGCTTTTATCCTTTTAACAAGACCAATTGCATCTCCGATTCCCCAGGAAATGAGAACCCTGAGCTTGTGGAACTGCCTGAAAGGTGCCCTGTTCCTTTTTCTTCTGCTGCTCAGAAGAAACAATGAAGTGAATTGGGAAGTTCTGGTTTTTCTTTCTCCTGGTGGATTTTTTCATTTTATTTGCCACTGTGGAGGCAATTTCTGTGATGGCCTCTGTCAGTTGATTCTATTTCAGCAGCAGCAGCAGCAACAGGGCTGTGTTTGAGCACTGCAAATGTGACCTGTGTGGCTTTAATTCCCCTCGACTTAGTGCTCAGGGACTTGGGAGCATTTTAACGTCTGCTACTCATGATGCCTGAAACAAAAATCCTGAGTTCCCCGTGACAAAAGCACAGTGGGTAGCACTGACTGGAAGAGGCAATTGCAGCTGTACTGCTAAAATTCAGGTGGCAAGCAGAAGAGGGGCAAGAGCAGCCGGGATCTAAAACTGCCACGGCAAATGTAGGTTAAATAATTTTGTGGGACTTTTCTCAAATTTTGTGGGATTTTTCTGAAATTTTGTGGGATATTGAGAAGATTTAAATAATTTTGTGGGATCTTTCTTTCTAAATATATTTTGTGGGAATTCTGAGGTATTTTTCTTGAATTTTGTGAGATTTTTGTGGAATTTCGTGGAAATTTGAGGAGATTTTGTGGGATGTTTCTGGAATTTGGTGGGGTTTTGAGAAGATTTAGGGAATTATGTGGGATTTTTTCATAATTTTGTGGGATATTAAGGAGACAAATTTTGAGGGATTTTTTTAGAATTTTTTGAGATTTTGAGGAGACAGGAAGAATTTTGAGGAATTTTTCTGGAATTTTGTGGAAATATGTGGAGATTTTGTGGGATGTTTCTGGAATTTAGTGGGGTTCTGAGAAGATTTCTGCAATTCTGTGGAATTATTCTTGAATTTTGTGGGATTTTTCTTGATTTTTTTTGGATATTCAAGTGATTTTGTGAGATGTTTCTGTAATTTTCTGGGATTTTGAGAAGACATGAAGAATTTTAAGGTATTTTCTTAGATTTTGTGGCAATTTATGGAGATTTGGTGGGATGTTTCTGGAATTTAGTACAGTTTGGGGAAATTTTAGGATTTTTTTTTAGTTTTTGCAATTTCGTTGAGATTTTCTTGAGTTTTATGGGATTTTGCCAAAGTTTAAATAATTTTATGGCATTTTTCTGGAATCTTGAGGGATTTTGAAGAGACTTGAAGAATTTTGTGGGATTTTTCTTAGATTTTGTGGAATTTTGTGGAGATTTGGTGGGATGTCTCTGGAATTGGAGGGGTTTTGAGAAGATTTAGGGAATTGTGTGGGATTTTTCTGTATTTTTGTGGAATTTCTCTTGAATTCTGTAGAATTTGGAGGAGACGTGAAGAATTTTGATGCATTTTCCTTGAATTTTGTGGAGATTTGTGGAGATTTTTTGGGATGCTTCTGGAATTTTGTGGGATATTGAAAAGATCTAGGGAATTTTGGGGGATTTTTCGTGAATTTTGTGGAAATAGGTGGAGATTTTTGAGATGGTTCATGAATTTGGTAGGGCTTTTTCATGGAGTGACTTGACCTTTAAGACAGCTTTGGGAGCTGGGAGGAAGTTGGAGCTGCGAGAGGCTGATGGGAGTCTTTTCTTGTGACGAGTTATTGGTCATTTCTAAGAACTGACAGCAGTTTTGACCATTGAAAAGTGAGATCAACTTGTGAACACCACCTTGAGATGTAAAGCCAGGGCTCTCTTGTTCTCTTTGGTTTCTGGCTTCTGACGAGGTAACAGGCTCTGTCTCGGCCTCCTCCCCCCTCCAGGCCGGACAAGGCCGCAGAGGGCGGGGGGGGAGAAACGGAGCCGGCCGGCCTGGCTTGGTTTGCAGTTTCTGCTGCTGGACTGAAACCTGACACCATCAACATCTGCAGCTTTCCAAGACTTTAACTCTTTTACTACCTGGATAAAACATACAGATTACTCCTTTTTCCCAGAGAGACAGAGAGAGAGAGACAAGCAACATGAAGAAGACATCATAAAACTACCAAAGACGGTGAGGAAAAGAGTTAAGTTTTAGATGGGGAAGAGAGAATAAGGAGATGCTTTATAAGCTGAAATATTTGTCTGTTAAAGCTATGGGGATGGACAATAGTGTCCTGAAAAAACTCCTTTAATTCATGACAAAGTATATTGGGAGGAATGGAGTGTTCAAAGGGTAGATTTTGAGCAAGAGGTGGAGTAATTGTGATACAGTGAGGTGCTGGAACAGAGCGGGGAGAAGTAATAGTTGAAGATTTGATGCATTTTGAGAGGCAAAGAGAAAACTTCTGTTTGCAGGGAAGCTCACAGAGACAGATGAAGAGAACTTTTGCCTTTGAATAACTCATCCTCAAAAATGCCATCCCTAGACTCATTGACCCATACACACCTCAGAGTGATGTGAAATGGGAGGAGTGAACTGGTGACAGATTTCTGGGCAGCTGGCATCAGGAAAATAGAAAACTATAACAGAAATGGTTTTCGTGTGAAAAACTCCATAGATTAGCAGAAGACTTCTTTTACTATACAAAGTCTGATGAAAAGACTCTAACAGGAATTGGGACTGTTTTAAACACCAAAGTTCCAAAGTTTTTTGTCTCTATGTTGTCATGTGAACAAGAGAATGGTTGGGTAGTGGGGGTTAAAAGTGTTTTCTGGAAGTTTATTCTGGTGTTCTTATTCTTGTAGTTTTATTAATAAACTTTATTTATTCCTTTGAAGTTTTAAGCCTGTTTTGCTCTTGTTCTAATCCATATCTCATAGGAAGAAATAAGTGAGTTTTCTAGTAATTTTGTTTAGTTACTTCTTTAAAACCACGACACTTACTCTATTCCTTTTAAGTTTTAAGCATCTTTTGCCCTTCTCATAATCCACATCTCACAGCAAGAAATGAATAAGTTTTCCAGTGATTTTTGAACTAATGCTTTAAAACCACGACAGGTGTAACAGGGAGGAGGAAATTGGGGCTGTCACTGCTGTGGTGTCAGAGAGAGTGGAACACTGGGGCTGTTACTGCTGTGGTGTTTGATATATTGACATTTAAAAAAAAAGAGAAACAGCTATGGAAGTTAAGGTTGCTGGAGGCTGATGGGAGTTTTTCCTCCTGGCCAGTACCTGGCCATTTCTGAGAACTGACAGTAGTTTTAACCATTGAAGAGTGACATCAACCTGTGAACACCACCCTTTAAACCTTAATCCCAGGAATTTCTCTTTCTCTTTGGTTTCTGGCTTTTGAAGAGGTCACAGGGCTCCGGTTCAGCCTCCTCCCCCCCAGGTCTGACAGGGGCACGGGGGGAGCAGGGCTGGCCGGAATTCTGCGGTTCCCGGCAGGGGATGGAGACTGTGAAGTGACAGGAGCCCCTTCCCAGAGGGAAGTACTCCCATCTGTACTACTGGACTGCCCTGACTGTCAATCTTTGACTTCTTCAAAGGGTTATTGCTAAACAAAACCTTGGTTTTGCCTGCTGACATTGCTGGTCAGGCAGTGTCCCAGGAGATGCTCTTGATGGTTTCCTCTTTTCCTGGTCATGGCACTGGAGGAGGTCCAGGCCCAGGTGATGCCACTGAAGGAAATGTGCCCTCATCCCAGGGACGCTCAACACGGACTCCCCCAGCCCCTCAGTGCCCCGCTGCTGGTCACAGCAGCCCCTGCCTGGCTCCTGCCACCCACACTCTGGTCAGCCCTGCCTGCTCCTGGACATGGGGCTCAGCCAGGGCTGGTGCTGTGTGGGCTTTGCTGGTGGTACCAGCTGGACACTGGGGTGAGAGCTCCATCTCTTTATTGGAACAGAAGAGCTGTGCTGGGCCCTGCCCTGGCAGGAGGGACCCACCTTCAGTCCAGGCCACAGAGCAGGGCGGGTCCCTTCAGGGACACAGGGCCTTGCTGTGGGTGGTGGCAGCATCTGCACAGCAGCAAGCTGGTAATGCAGCTGTGCCAGGGACATTGGGCATGGGCATGGAGATGTGAAATGTGTGGTGCAGGTGTCCCTGAGGGAGGTGTTTGGCCTTTCTTGTGAAGCTGCAGAGGGGCACCTATTGAGAGAGGAGATGGCTGAGGTCCCAGCTGCAGCTGGCACACAGGGACCCTCCTGCACAGCGGGAGATTCTCACTGTGCTCAAAGATTCCCTCTGAAGCCTAAGAGGGGAGCTTGTCAGAAGTCCCGAAAAATATCTGGGGAAAGGTCTTAGGTTAGTTGTTGAGACGAGGTACAAATCTCCAGCAGGAAAAGAGCCTCTCCAGTAGGCTGGGTGTTTTGGGGTGTCTTAGTTCTTCCTAGAATAAAGATTACCAATTGAATGCAATTTCAGTTTTTATTCTAGATGTGTAAAATGTTCCAAGATTATCTGAATTCTAAAACTACCTTGAAAAATCCTGAACTACTATGGAAATAAGTAAAAAAATATTTGTAGATTTCTTTCTACAAAAAATATTTCTAAATATTTCTAAAAGTTTCATATTTCTAAAAATGAAAAGCAAAGACAAAACGCGGTTGCCTTTTCAGAATTCTAAAACTAATTTGAAAAATACTAAACAACTATGGAAATTGGGAAGAAATATTTTGGGTTTACTTTCTATCAATAATAATTCTAAAGAGTTCTAAAATTTCTAATTTCTACAAATGAAAAACAAAGATGACATGGTACCCCGCTGTGGCCAGCCAAGCAGCTGTGCCAGTGCTGGTGGTACCAGCCAGAGCCCAGAGCAGAAGCCCAAAGGTGTTGCTCAAGCCCTTCCCTGGCAGGAGGGGCCCACATTCAGGCCTGGCCAGGCACCAGGGCCAGCACCTGCAGGGACAGAGGGTCCTGTTCTGGGTGGTGACGGCACAGCAATAAGCTGAAAATGGAGCTGTGGCAGGGACAATGGACACTGGCTTGCAGATGGAGGATGACAGGTGCAGGTCTCCCAGACTAACGTGTTTGGCAGGACATCTGGAGGTGCAGAGGTGCTCCTGTGGAGAGAGGAGGTGGCTGAGGCCCCCAGCTGCCGCTGGCACGCAGGGACCCTCCTGCACAGCAGGGCCCAGAGCGGCCAAGGCTCCCCAGCACGGCTGGAGCTGCTGGCACAGCTTGGCCCAGCTGGACAGCTGCCCCTCAAGGCCCCAGCGAGCAGGGGATGGCTCTGGGCAGGGTCCCTGGCCAGGAGCGGGCCCCAGAGCGCCTCTGCCTTTCAAGGGCAATCTCGTCCCCGCTCTTTCTCCTGCCCACCTTGCTTTGCCTCTGCCCGCTGCTCCTGGGGCTGCTCTTGGCCAGGCAGCCTCAGTGGGAGCCAGCACTGGCTGCAGCCCCAGCGGGCTCCCCAGGACAAGGCCCAGCAGTTAAGAGGCCAATTAAAGGCCTGGGCAGCAGCAGAACTCTTGGCAGAGTTATTTGGACAACCACTGACTATCTACAGGTCCACAGCAGCCTCACTGGGAATGTTTCTATTCTACAATAGACTTTCAAAAGAAGCTGTTTGAGGGAAAGATGAACAAAACACTCACCGTTTTGTCTTCCAGCAATACCAGATTCCAACACCACATAAAACGAAGAAATGCACCAAAAAAATCAGGCCTGCCATTACTTCTGGCCAACAGCGTGTTCCCTGACAGAAACCTCTTCTGATGTCCTTCTGGGAATTGGGAACACGTGTTGTGGTGCTGGCTGCATCTGTGGGAGCAATGGGCAGTGAGAGCCCGTGCTGTGCTGCGCTGCTGAGCTGGCAGCATGGTGGGTATGTCCAGGATGTTCTCTGTTTCCCCCAGAGCTGGGGCCTGCAGGCACCTTGTTGGCCCTTGGCACAGGCTGTGCCACCCAACAAAGACCAGAAGGCCGGGAGCAGAGCCCGGGGGACAGCACAGCCGCTTGGGCAGTGGCTCCTTCCAGGGACACGGGCCAAACCCATCCCTGAGCAGCCACTGCCACCCCTGAGCCTCCCTTCTCCATGACATCTCCCCCAGCCCAAGGGGACAGAGCCAGGCCCTGTCAGGGGCCAGTGCAGCCCCTGCCCAGTTGGGAGCCAGGGCTGGCTGTGGCCCTGGGCTCGTGGCAGGGCTCCCGCTCGGGGCTGCTCCTGTGCCTCGGGCCTCTGGGCGCTCACGGCTACCTCTGGGAGCAGCTGCAGTGGGATAGATGTTGGTGCATGAGTCCCATTTCCCAGGAGCTGGAAACGAGCTCCAGAGGCCTGGAAGCCGAGGTGCCTCCAGCTTTGGCTGCTGCTGGGTCATGCAAGGGCCAGCCCTAGGGGAAGAGCTGCTGGCACACAGCCCCGCCAAGGGCTGAGCCCAGCACAGCAATTACCTCCTGTGTCTGGGCCTGTGCCTGGCATCGCCTTCTTTCCTGCCAATGAGCCACTGCTTCCTCTGGGAAACGTCTCCACCTGCATGGTCTTTTGGTCCATCCCTTGAGAAAGGAAGAGGCACAGCTGAACCAGATGGAGAAGTTCTTGATTTGGGTGCTGGCATTTTCAGGACCTCATCCTTGTCAAATACGGGGATAAGGTTCAAAAAATGCCTTGGCTTTTGGGCCAGGGCCAGGGCCCTCCCTCCTCCAAAAAGCTGCCAATTGTGAGCAGTAGTGAGGGGATTGTGCAGGGTGAGGGCACACACGTGCACGGCTCTGTCCTGACACCTGCAGCGATGCTGCCCTGGCTGAGCTTTGGGCTCTGAGCTGGCAGCTCTCCCAGGGGGAAAGGCCTTCACCTACCCTCGCCATCTCCCAGGGCCTCAGTCCTGGACGTGGGTTGGGAAGCCAGATCACCTTCACCAAGAGGCTTGGCTGCAAGGAAAGGCAGGACAGAAGAGCTCCCGTGGATCTGGAGGATATACTCAGGCTCCCTGGGGCTGGCAAAGGAGCTGCGCAAGGCACAGCCCTGGGGCACAGCCCCTTCCCTCTCTGCTCCTCTCCGTGGCTGCACAGAGCACATGGAAGGAGACACTGGCATTGCACACAGGTAGAAGATTGACAGCTAAATGCTCCTTTCTCCCACTGACAGCGATGCTGGGGGATCACTCAGAGCTGCAGAAGGGAGCAGGGCAAGGCTTCCAGAATCCTTCGGCCCTGAGATTATGTTAAGGGATATGGCACATGAGTGAGCTCTTGCCACCTTGACATTATTCCATCAGGAAAAGCACATTGAGAACTTGCCTCCAGCATTCTCCAAGTCTTGCCAGCTGTCATCTAGCCGGGCCTCCAGGTAATCCATGTCCTGATCCCAGTCTAGAAGCCAGTACAGATCAGAGCCACGTCCATGCTGTGCTGGGATCCACTTCTGCCTTGGGGTAGTGGGCACTGCAAGGGGTTTGGGTTAGATCGTGAGTACCAGATGTCGATGGACATGGCCAAAGCTGCAGAGGGGCCTGGGGAGCTCTGGGCTGGATCCTGGTCACTCTCCACCCTCTTTGCAGTCCCTGTGCAACATCCCTGGTGGGGGGTGACAGGGCCAGAGCAGGGGTCCTGGCTGCTGAGTCTCAGGAGAAGGCTGAGGGACATGGTCCCACCTTGTCCTCCCTGCAGCATTTTCTTCAGTATTTGCGGAGTGATTTTGGATGGCACATGGAGTTTCTGGTGTCCTGCAGCTTTGTTCTTTCCACTTGGAGGACCTTAAGAGAAAATAGTTCCCCTTTGCAGGAATGGATCCCAGAAAACCAGTGCTCAGCCTGTGGGGTCAGGAGGGACACACCACTCACCCCTGCGATGGGAGCCGGGCTTGCGTACAGTTACCAACCCAGGAGCTGGGAAAGTCCTGCCTGCAGACACACCGGTAACTCAACAGCCACAGAAGCTTCTGTCACCTCTGCTCATCTGCACAGGCAGCACTGAGCCACAGCAGAGGTGAGGGGAACGCAATGGGCGAGGGCACACACGTGTATGTCTCTGTTCTGACACCTGCAGTGGTGCCAGGACATTGAAACTGCTTATTCTGCCAGGAAAGGACCATTGAGAACTTACCTCCAGCATTTCTCAAGTGTTTCATGCTGTCATCCAGCAGGGCCTCTGGATAATGTAAGTTGTGATTCCAATCTAGAAGGAAGCCCAGATCAGAACCCTGCCATGGTGTGCTGAGATCCCCTTCTACTTTTGACAACTGGGCATTGCAAGGGTGTCGGGTAAGACCCTGGGTGCCAAATGTTAGAGGACAATGGCCAAAGCTGCACAGGGGCCAGAGGACCTCTGGGTTGGTGTCTGGTCACTCTCCAAGCTCTTTGCAAGCCCTGTGCAACATCCCTGGAAGAGGTGGCTGGAGCAGCCCAAGGCCCATTGGGGCTCTCTCACGGCTACAGCTGAAAGTCTTGCTAAAGCAATGGGGAAAAACTGCAGCAGGCAGTTGCACAACTATCCCTCCCTCACTCCTGCCCTCTCTCCCTCCCTTCCTGCCTTCCTCTCTGTCTCCATCCCTCTTTTCCCTGGGACAGCTCTCCCAGCCCAAGGGGGCAGATCCAGGCCCTCTCAGGACACACTGGAGCCTTGGCCTCCCCCTCTGCCCATTCCCCACCACGGGCACTCCTTTGCAGCCCCTGCCAGGTTTTGGGACGTGTCTCCCATGGATGGACCCCAGCAGGACTGCTCAGTAGCCGAGTGCCCTGAGCCTGCTGGGGATAATTCCTCTGGGCTGTGCCGGTCTTGGCTGGGCTGTGCCTGCATTGCCAAGCAGCAGAGATGGCAGCTCAAGCCTCAGCAGGGCTCAGGCCCAGAGGCACAGCAATTACCTCCTGTGACTGTGCCTGGCATGGCCTCCCTTCCTGCAGCAGAGGTTGCCCATGGGCCACTGCTTTCTCCGGGAAACGCCGCCTTCAGCACAGCCGCTCTGTCCACTTCTGCAGAAAGGGGCAGCTGGATCAGATGGAACCATTCACCACTGGGGAAACTTCAGGAGGCAATGCTTGTCAAAGGCATGGTTAAGGATCAAGAATCCCTGAAAGTTTTTTGGCATTGGCCAGGGCCTACACTATCAAAACAGCTGCCCTTTCTGATCTACCTGGGGACCGAGAAATTGCAGGGGATCTCAGTGTGAGCATGACCCCTGCTGCACTTTGGGCTCCCTGCCTGCTGATGCCAAATGCCTTCCTGCAGAGGCTGGGGAGAAGCTGCAGCCAGGCCAGGCTGGGAAACAGCCCTGCAGGCCAGGAAAGCAACAGTGGGGCAGCGAGGCTGCCATGGATCCGCTTCCTGCTGTGCAAAGAAAGCCTCTGGCAGCTGAGTCTCAGGAGAAGGCTGAGGGACATGGACCCACCTTGTCCTCCCTGCAGTATTTTCTTTAGCATTTTCCTCATGGGTTTCGATGGCACATAGGATTTCTGGTGTCCTGCACCTTTGTTCTTTCTACTTGGAGGACCTTAAGAGAAAATAGTTCCCCTTTGCAGGAATGGATCCCAGAAAACCAGTGCTCAGCCTGTGGGGTCAGGAGGGACACACCACTCACCCCTGCGATGGGAGCCGGGCTTGTGTACAGTTACCAACCCAGGAGCTGGGAAAGTCCTCGCTGCAGACACACCTGTAACTCAACAGCCACAGAAGCTTCTGTCACCTCTGCTCATCTGCACAGGCAGCACTGAGCCACGGGAGAGGTGACGGGATAGCACAGGATGGGGGCACACACGTGCACGGCTCTGTCCTGGCACCTGCAGCGATGCTGCCCTGGCTGAGCTTTGGGCTCTGAGCTGGCAGCTCTCCCAGGGGGAAAGGCCTTCACCTACCCTCGCCATCTCCCAGAGCCTCAGTCCTGGATGTGGGTTGGGAAGCCAGATCACCTTCACCAAGTGGCTTGGCTGCAAGAAAAGGCAGGACAGAAGAGCTCCCGTGGCTCTGCAGGAGATCCTCAGGCTCCCTGGGGCTGGCAAAGGAGTCACGCAAGGCACAGCCCTGGGCCCAGCCCCTTCCCTCTCTGCTCCTCTCCGTGGCTGCACAGAGCACATGGAAGGAGACACTGGCATTGCACACAGGTAGAAGATTGACAGCTAAATGCTCCTTCCTCCCACTGACAGCGATGCTGATGCATCACTCAAGGCTCCAGAAGGGAGCAGGGAAAAATTTCCAGAATCCTTCAACCCTCACACGACCTTAACAGAAACGGCACATAAGTGAGCACTTCCCACCTTGACAGATTATTCTGTCAGTACAAGTGGCAATTCAGAACTTACCTCCAGCATTCTCCGAGATTTTCAAAGTCTCATTCACCACTGATCCCAAATAATTCAAGTCATGATCCCAATCTAGAAGGAAGCACAAATCAGAACCACGGCCATGGTGCGCTGGGATCCCCTTCTGCCTTAGGGAACTGGGCACTGCGAGGGGTTTGGGTAAGGCTGTGGGAGCCAGATGTCAATGGACATGGCCAAAGCTGCAGAGGGGCCTGGGGAGCTCTGGGCTGGCTCTGGTCACTCTCCACCCTCTTTGCAGGCCCTGTGCAACATCCCTGCAGAGGCAGCAGGACCAGCCCAGGGCGCCTGGGGACTCTCTCCCTCCCACAGAGGAAACCCTCCCTAAAGCCCTGTGGAAAACCATCCCCAACTCTTCCCAGGAGAAGGAAGTGCTGTCCCAGGAAAGGGAAGCCAGGCCACGGGCTCACCTGCTCCCTGTGCTCGCTGTGGAGCAGCCTGGGCAGCCCTCTCAGGCAGGGCCACTGCCAGGAGGAGCAGGAGGAGGAGGCACAGAGCAAAGGCCATGGTGCCTTGCCCTCTGCCAGTCCTGCAGCTCTTGCTGCCACCACTGTCCTGACACCACTGTCCCAATGTCAGCACCGCTGCTGCCGCCGCCGCTGCTGCCGCAACAGTCGTGGTCAAGGACTGACTGCTCGGTCCTCGTGGTGCTGTGCAACCACGGGGCTCTGGGACCTCTGTGACCTCAGAGCCTGCTGTCACCTCAGCCTGCTGTCACCCCACAGGCTGCTGTGACCTCATGGCCAGCGTGGAATTGTGTGGGGAGTGGGATCTGCCTTCTTCACCAGGGAGCTCATCCTGCCCAGCAGCTCTGTCCAAGGGCTATGACAGGGTCCCAGCCCAGCTGATCTCACAGGCTGGGGGATGAAGGGATGGAGAGCAGCCCTGCTGAGAAGGACTTGTGGCTGCTGCAAGGAGAGAGGCTGGACATGAGCCAGCCATGTGCCTCCAAAGGAGGCTGCCCAGCAGCTTGAAGGAGGTGTTTCCACCACCCCTCTGCTGTGGTGTGAGCCCACCTGGAGTACTGCATCCACCTCTGGGTGCCCAGCACAGAAAGGACATGGTCCTGTTGGAGCTAGTCCAGAGGAGGGACAAAATGCTCTGAGGGCTGGAGCCCCTCTGCTTTGGAGACAGGCTGGGATAGCTGGGGGTGTTCAGCCTAGAAGAAGGAAGGCTCCACGCAGACCTGATTGCTACCTTTCAGTATTTTAAGGGGGCTTGTAGAAAAGACAGGACAGAATTTTTAGTAGGGCCTGTTGTTACAAGACTGAGGAGGAATGTTTTCAATCTAAAAGACGGTAGATTCAGACTAGACCTAATGAAGATGTTTTTTACACTGTGGGTTTTGAAACCCTGGCACAGGTTGCCCAGAGAGGTGGGCATCCATCCCTGCTGACATTCAAGCTCATGCTCTGAGCAACCTGATCCAAAGGTGTCCCTGCTCACTGCAGGGCACTGCACTAGATGGCCTTTAAATGTCCCTTCCAAGCCAAGCCATTCTGTGCTGCTGTGCACCAGCAGAGCAGTGCTGGAATAATGCTGGGGTGATGATGCTGGCACCTGTGTTTTGGTAGTTGTGCCATTTAGCTGTTGGCCAAGAGAGGATTGATGGGCTGCACAGTGAAGTCTGCAGAGAACAGTGTGCTCAAGGGGAAACAGGAGAGGAACACGGCTTCCAGCTCAGATAAATGCCAGCATTTTGCTCCTATTCCTTGTTAAGAAATAAAGCAATGTTCTGAAGATTCCTTCAGTGTGGGTGCACAATTGGCTGTATCAGTGCTTGTGTTCTGTAAAACAGGTGAGTTGTTACAGCTTCTTGCCCCATTTATCACTGGATAAAACCCAAATACTACATTGCTCCATGTCTCCTTTCTTCCAAGTAAAGGCAGATTTTGTTCATTCTTCAGTGAGACATATTCATCTGTTGACAAGCAAATTCTTCTTGCCATTCACACAATGTTGATTTGCTCTAATCAGATTGTGATTAAGACCTACCTCTCACTGTAATTAAGGCTGATGAATTGTGAGGCAAGAGTTGCATAATTTGCCTTGGAGAGAGTTTTTCTCTAATTCAATGACATTTGAAGACAGGTGTAGCCTGCCATACTTGTGGCATTAGTCTCCAACTCTGTCCTTTTCTCTAACCCAAGGGGAGGATCAAGGTCTGCAGGTCTCATCTGTGCACCAAAAAGTTAATATCTCACCCAGTCCTGCAGATGCTCATGATGGTTTCTGCCGGGCAGTGGCCGAAGCAGTCACGGTGATGGATTTCAGGCAGCGCTGGGGCTGTGCCAAGATCTCAGGGGGCCCAGCCAGAACAGTCGTGGCTGTTCTGCCCACATGGCTGGTCCCAGGCCCTTGCTCCCTTCAATTCCAGCTGCGGGCCGATGGCTTCCCCTCCCTGTGCCCGGCAGCCGCTGGGGCCGCGCGGGCCGTGGTGAAGGGGCCTGGCCCAGCCCAGAGCCGCTCCCGGGGCCTGGCGGAGCCCGGCTCGGTGCAGGCCAGGCTGGAGCAGGGCCGGCCTGACCAGCACCCAGTTAACTCTTCACAGCTGGAAACAACAGAGAGCTTTCCTGGGCTTGCCTGCCTTTAAAATGTGGATTTCACAGAGGCAGACTCAGCTTCAAAATTATTTAATAGCTTGACAATTCTCAGAGCCAGCCAGCTATTGGTTTTGCTAAGCACAGAGAAAACTCTTAGCAGCCCCCTCCTAGAATAAACATTTGCACGGGTGGCTTCTTTCCTCCTCAACAAATATCAACTAATATAAAACCAGCACAGACACTCAGGGTGAAGCAGGAAGCAATTTTGAAGCAATCGTTTTAAAGCAATTGTTTTAAATCAATTATTAAGCACAGATTGATGTCACTTCTCCAGACCACAGTGACTCCGCCACCTCCCCCCTGGCCAGCCCATTCCAATTCCCAATCAGCCTTTCTGGGAAGAACTCCTTCCTATTGTCCAGCCTAAACCTGCCCTGGTGCAGCTTAAGGCTGTGTCTCCTTGTCCTGCCCTCCAGCAGATCCCCACTCGCAGCCAGCTTGGTGTCATCTGCAATTTGTGAGTGCTGGACTCGACCCCCTCAGCCAGACCCTCAGTGAAGATATTAACCAGGCCTGGGCCCAGCACAGATCCCTGGGGATACCACCAGGGACTGGACACCAGCTGGATGCAGCACCATCCCCACCACTCTCTGGGCCCGGCCTCCAGCCAGTTCTGCAGCCAGCAAAGAGTGCTCCTGTCCAAGCCGTGGGCTGCAGCTTTTCCAGGGAATGCTGCAGCTCTCCGTGTCCAAGGCCTTGCTCAAGTCCAGCTCGACACATCCAGAGCCTTTCCCGCACCCACCAGGCGGGTCAGCTGGTTATAAAAGATCAGGTTGGTCAGGCAGGACCTGCCCCTCCTAAAGCCACGCTGGCTGGGTCTGAGCCCTGGGCCATCCTGGAGGTGCCGTGTGATGGCACTCAAGGGGGTCTGTTCCAAAACCTCACCAGGCACCGAGTTCAGGCTGACAGGCCTGCAGTTCCCCAGAGCCTCCTGCCAGCCCTTCTTGGGGATGGGCTCACACTGGCACCTCCAGTCCTCTGGGACCTCCCCAGTGAGCCAGGACTGATGAGGAGAAATGATGGAGAACAGCTTGGGGAGCTCATCCACCAGCTCCCTCATCCCCCTAGCATGGATCCCATCCGATCCCATCCACCTGTGAGCATCTGAGTGGCTCAGCAGGTCTCTGACTGCTTCCCCCTGGATTACAGGGGGCTGTTCTGCTCCCTGTCCCCATCTACCAGCTCAGGAGAACACTTGTCCTGAGGAAAACCTGTCTTACTGTTGAAAATTGAGGCAAAGAAGGTGTTGAGTACCTCAGCCTTTTCCTCATCTTTGGTAACCATATCCACCCCAATAAGGAATGAAGATTTCTTTCTTGAAGTATGTCAGTTCTTCCTGGACCCCTTTGTTTAAGGACTCCTACCCTTAAAAAAATCTGTACCTGATTCATTAGCAACCAAAGAACCATCCTGAATAGGCCATAATTTGCCCTCTGGAAGTCCAGTGTAGGAGTTTTGTTGATGCTCCTCCTTCTTTCACAGAATATTTCAAAACTTGATAATTTCATGGTCACTGCACCCCAGGCAGCCTCCAACCCCCACATCCCCCAGCAGCCCTTCTCTGTTTGTGAACAGCAGGAGATACAGCTTTCCTTGGCAGTGGCAAGAGAAGGAAACCTCCCCAAAGTGCAGCTTGGCAGGTTCAGCCTGGAGAGGAGGAGAAAGAAAAGTCCCTGCCAGGGTAGAATTTTGGTGCAGGAGGTGTCCCAGCGTGAGACTGGACCATGCCATGGCTGAGTGTGCCAGGAGCCGGCAGTCAGTGGGGCCCAGGGATGCTCCAAGGGACTTGGAGTTTTGTGTCTGACTCCTTAAGCAGCTTCTTCAACCTTCTCTCAGTGCCTGAGGGTCCTGGACTCAGCTCCAAATCCACCCTGGGGTTCATTAAAATACAGAAAGCCTTGGGGGCTCTTTCTCTTCCTTCCACTGTCTTCAAGTCCAAGGCTTGTGCAGCTGCTTGGAGTCAGTTTGGAGTTCTGTTAAGGAGGAAGATTTGAAAATCCACCATGTTTTTTATTTTATTTAAATCAAGGGTGTATTTTTCTATTTTCTAGTTGAGAGAAGAGGTGACAGAAGCATTCCCCAAGTGATCTTGATGCTGAATGTCTCCTGAGGTGGTCTGGTCATGGAGAAGAATGAGCCCCTTGTGGGCTGCCCCTGTTTGGACAACCTGCTCCTCACCCCGAGCCTCAGCATGTCTGACATCACCCACCTGGGACTGACATCCCAAAGCATTGAGAACATTTATCAATTTTTCTTTATAATTAAAATCTAATAGATAAATAAAAATAAAATTTTAATTTTTATAATAATATTTGTCTATCTTTTTATAAACTAATTTTAATATTTATATAAAAGAATTGATACATTTTTAGCAACTAAAAGCATTACTGGTCTTTGGTTTTAAGTACCACAATTCCCTTCATTAATTAACTGACCACTATTTCTCCCTCTTTATGCAAATTATTCCTATTTTTAGTTCGTTAATCATCTTTTTTATCATTTTCTCAGACAGGGGAGAACTGTCTGAGAAAACAGGGAGGAAAATCAGGGAACACAAAAGGGGCCTCTTTGTGGTCCACGGAGACTTTTCGGGGTAACATTTGAGGCAGTTTTGGGTCTGGGAAGGGAATTTAGAGAGAACTTGGGTGTCTGGAGGATACTTGGGGGAGCCGGATGGGCACTTGGAGGGGCACTTAGGGATTCTGTGGGACAATTCGGGGTCTGGGGGAGCATTTGAGGGTCTAGGGGGGCACTTGGAGGTCAGGGAGGGGAATCTGGGGGCCCTTCGGGGTCCGGATGGACACTTGGGGGGCTGTAACAGGGAATCTATGGGCCGCGGGGGATGATGGGAGTTGTAGGCGCCGGTATAATAGGGTTTAATGGGGCCGCGGAGCATGACGGGATTTGTAAGCACGGCTCCAATGGGTTCCGATGAGGCGTGGGGCATGACGGGAGATGAAGTCCCGGCTGGAATAGCGCTCTATGGGCGCCGCGGAGCATGATGGGAGCTGTAGTCCCGGAAGTGGCTCGGAAGGCGGGTTTGGCGGTGCGGGAAGGCACTTGGGAAACATTTTTGCATCCGAGCTGTGGCTGCAGGTCCTCGGGGCGAATGTATACGGCTCGGGAGCACTTGGGGGAACCTGGGGAGCTCTAACCGGGCTCTTTAGGGCGTGGGGCACGGCAGGAGGTTTTGGCGTGGAACTGTGTTCTGGGATGATGGGAGATGAATTCCCAGCAGTGGCTGGAAGAGGCGTCTGTGGAGTCGGGAGCATTCAGGGATCCAGGGACGCTTTGGGGGGTCCCAAACAGTCACTGAGGGGGCACTCGGGGATCCTGAAGAGTTTGGGGGAGACTTACGGGACATATGGGGGCGATACTGGTGTTCTGGGGAGCGCAGGGCAGTCCATCCCAGTTCCTTCCAGCATGATCCCATTTGCTCTCAGCCACTCCCAGTCAGCCTCAGCGTAGCTGGACTCCCTGCCAGTATGATCTCAGTCACCTCCTGCATGATTCCAGTTCATCCCAGTATAAGTCCTGTTGCTTCCAGTTACCCCCAGCATGCACCCAGTCACTCCCAGTTCCTGCCTGTTGCTCCTGGCATGACCCCAGTTGCTCACAGGTGCTCCCAGTCAGCCCCAGCATGATCCCAGTCACTGCCATTATATCCCATTTGCCCCCAACCTGGTTTCAATTGCTCCCTGCAGTTTCCTACTCACTGCCAGTATGATCCCAGTTTCCCTCAGTGTGATTGCAGTCTCTCCTGGCATGGGCCCAGCTGCTCCCGGTATGATCCCAGTATGATGTCAGTACACAGCCAGTGCAATCCCAGCCATGGCCAGGATGATCCCAGTACAAACCAGTCCCTGCCAGTGCTGCCACTCCTGGAATCCCCCAGCCCTCTCTGTGTTCCCCCCTCCCGCATCTCCCCAGAGGAGCCCCAAGGGCTGGCAGTCCCCAGCCAGGGTCCCCAGCCAGCCCCAGGTTGGATCTGCAGCCCCCAGTTTTCCCAGTTTCCCTCTCCTTTTCCCCGGGCCGGGTTCCCCCCGTCCCCAGCGGGTGGGAGCAGCGGAGAGCCCCGCGCTGCCAATCCCGACCTGTCCCGGCTCCATCCCCGCTCCTGCCATGGGCTGTGAGGGGTTTGGGAACGGGGCACCGAGGGTGTCACTGCTCCTGGGGGAGGAGGAGGAGGAGGGATGGAAGAGGAGGGATGAAGAAAGAAAATGAGAAAGAATGGAAGCAGGAGAAGGAGCTGATGTTAGGGAGGAGAAAGAAAAGGGATGGAAGGGGAGGAGAGGGAGGAAGATGTTGTAAATACTCCACGAACCCCTTCATTCTTGTCGCCCATGGGGATGTGTCCGCCCTTCACAGAACACGGGCGGGAAGGGGTCTCAAAATATATACAACAGGGACCTAAAATATTTTAGGTAAAGAAGGCTCAGACTTACGAGACGTGGTCCTGGGTTTATTCATGTGGATCACCCAGGGCAAGGAAGAGGCTGAGATTCCTCGGGTGCTATCTCTTAAACTTGGGGGAGGGGTGGTGAGGGGATACAGGGGGGTTACAGCCAATGGAATAGGGAAAAGAAAAGGGAGGTTAGGTAGGGACTGACCTTATACAACACCAAGGGTGAGTTCTTCCCCTGGGACAGACCATAATTGTTTAAATGAACTTCAACAGGAAGAGGAGGGACAAAAGAGGATCAGGGAAAGGAGAAGGAACCAAGAGGTCAAGAACTCCCGGAATTCACAGTCCCCCACTAGTGGGATCATCACCCCCCATCCCACAGGTGACTGGGGAGGGGGAACTCAGCCCAGATATTGTGGGAGGTTCCTGGGTTGGGTTTTTGGGGAGGGGATATTTGTGACTTAAGGACTGCAAAGCTGAGCGGAAAATGCCCCTTGGGGGGACACTGGGGGGTCCCAGCATCCCTAAGTGGGGAGATGGAAATGGGGGGAACTTTTTGGATTCCTGGCACTCCCAGCAGCCTGAGGAGGGATGGGATCGAGTAGACGGAGGACCCCCCAGTACAAGCATGACTCCCAGCAGCTGGGACAGGAGGGAACCCCTGAACACCAAAGGGGAGATACCAGAGATGGAAAACTCCTGAGAGGCATTTTTAGGGCTGAACCTTGATGTTTTGGAAGTTTTTATGGATAACTTGTGATTTCTAGAGATGGACTTGGGCAGGAGGAACCCCCTAATCCAATGTGCTCATGAATTGTATTTTTCCCCAAACCAGGATTTCCCATTCCCAAACCTTAACTGGATGGAGGAGGAGGCTGTGAGGAAGAGGAAGATGCCCCAGGACACCCAGGCAGGTGAGGAGGAAGTCAGTGCCCCTTTCCCCCTCTCTCCTGCTCCATCTCCCAGCCCAGCCTGGCCCCCGGCTGCAGGACAACCCCGCTGCCAACGCCGTCCTGCCGGGGACGCACTGGGGGGATCTCCTTCCCCTTCCCTCTGGCACGGAGGCAAATCCCATCCTCTCCTTGTCCTTCCTCCCCCAGACAAGGAGCTGAGGATGGAGACCAGGGAGGACAAATCCCCACGGCAGAACCTCATGGAAGCGGCCATTTTGAGCAGCTCCAGGGCACAAGTATCTAATGGGGTAGAAAAACCCTGGAGATCCCACAGGAAGAGGGGCTCCAAACCCAGTCCAGGGTACTCTGAAGAGGAAAGACCCACCCTGTGCTGGGAAGGCGGCCGGAGATGCAGCTGGGGCTCTGAGCTGGTGGTCCATGAGCAGCTTCAGGATGGGGAGAAGCCCTACAAGTGCTTGGAGTGTGGGAAGAGCTTCAGCCAGAGCAACAGCCTGATCTGCCACCAGATGATCCACAGTGGGGAATGGGCCTGTGAGTGTTGGGAATGTAGGAAAGGCTTCAGCTGCAACTCCCACCTTGTCACCCACGTAAGAGATGGTCCGAAGAGTCCCTCATCTGTCTCACAACTGTCTCAAGGACAGAGACTGAGACCCTGAATATCACAAGGGACTTGCTTTGGGGGTTTGGGCCTAGCTGAGGTGGATGTTTGCTAAGTGATTGTTTGCAGGTGGTTGCACGGTACACTGCTCTCGTTCCTGCTGGTGAGCAGAGGCTTGTGCATGGTAACCTGCACAACGGGTTCTCCATGACTCACGGCTCTCGTTCCTGCTGGTGAGCAGAGGCTTGCAAGACATGGATCGCTCTGTACCCTACACCTGCCCCCTGCGCAATGGAATTCATCACAATGATCATCAGTTGTTGGGGAGGGTGAAACAGGGAACCCTTATGAATGTGATTGTTTGGCAGAAGATTCTAAAATATGAAGGCTAGAATCGAAGTAGCAAGGAAAGTCTGCTTTGAGTCATAGGATACTGAGTACTGGTTAACCAAAGAACAATAGCCTAGCCAGCTAGAGAAGAATCCCTGTTGATAAAACAATGTCCTTCTGCTGATAGAAAGTCCAAAGGTCAAGAAGCAAGGAAAGAACTTGTAAAGCTTTGTAGAATTTAAAATGCAACACTGTATGTTAATATAGGGAAGCTCATAGGCTGTATGTAAATTCTTTACTGGGTGTGTCTCATAGTGATTGGTTACTGGGAATTAGAATATTCATTATAGAAAAAGATATATTGGATTGTAACAAGAACTTTGCTCTCTTAACTATTCTCTCCTACCTCTGAACCCCTCTCCCTCACCTCTTACCCCTTTACCCCTCTCCCCCACTCTTAACTCTCAGCCCCCTCTCCCTGCTCCTACCCCTCTCACTAGTCTTTCCTGCTCTCTCCCTCTGGTTTTTCCCTCTTTCCCTCTGTTGCTCTTACTCCCTCCCTCCCCTTTCCCTCTGTTGCTCTCTTACTCCCTCCCTCCCCTTTTCCAACCTCCCCTGCTCTGCCCGCTCTCTCCCTCCTCCTCCTGACCACATGGACGCCGAGGCTGGTGGCGGACACGGGTCTCCCCTCTTTTTACCCTTATAATAAATTGCTTATACTTGAACAGCTTGACCCTGGAGAAGTCTCACCGCAAGCGAGTGTTTTTACACAACAATAATCAGTCTCCTCTGGTTTTGGCCCTGCGCCCCTCGCTTTGCAAAAGACTATAAAATCACACCCCAAACTGACCTTCCTTTGAGATCTCCCCAATGGACAGAAGACTGCATCGTTGGACGGCTGAGTGGACTTTGACGTTGGTAGCTATAATCCCCTTACTCTCTTTTCCTTAGGCTTTGCTTTCTCCTCTTTTCCCTCTATTGCATATTAGTGCTGATGAGCACTCAATAAAGTGTGTTTTGCTGTTTAAGTCCTTGGTTTGCTGATAATCTTTTGTACTCTAAGACCGGCTAAAAGAACCACATCACGAATCCCACCTTGCGGATTGTGACATGCATTGCACTGAGGGAAGAATGTTGTGTATATGCAGATCACACAGGAATAGTGAGGGACACCACGGCCAGATTACGAGAAGGATTAGAAAAGCAGAAAAGAGAACGGGAAGCACAGCAGAATTGGTTTACATCATGGTTTGACCATTCACTGTGGCTGGCCACTCTCATATCTACCTTAGCAGGACCGGTCATAATGATTGTGGTAGCATTGATTTTTGGACCCTGTATATTGAATAAGCTTGTGTCATTTGTTAAAAGTCGCCTAGAGAAAGTTAGCATCATGTTGATAGAATGCCAGCAATTGCTTTAAAAATGTTCTTGTTTGAAATTCCCTTTAGCTATTCCCAGTTACACCCCGGTTATCTCTTGCTTAACATACCTTATGCTTTTAATATGAGTTTGTAATTGTTATAAAGCATAGAATAAAAATAGGATGCTTTTAGTATGTTAAGATTGTTATCTGGTTAAGATTGTTATGATGTTAAGATTATTAAGATGTTAAGAACGTTAAGACTGTTATGTCTTAGCCAAGGTAATTGTGCATAGGGAGGGGGGAAATGTAGTTAGTTACGGTCTGGCAGTCAGAAGATATCACGCTGTACGGGAAGATAGGGCCCCTCTCCTGATAGCCAGCAGAGTTTAGTTTATGATGTAAGCAGACGGAAGTGATGTAATGGACACATACTATAGAATGATGTATCTTTTACCAATAAATGCCATTTGCCATCCACCACATTGGAGTCTGCGAGCACATGGACCGAGCGACCTAGGGTTGGTCACGGTGCCGTTCCTGAACCAGGTCACCACGCCACCGAAGGCAACACCTCAGCCATGGGGGAAGGTGCTTGGCCAAGGGAAAAGGAGGCTCCCTGGGTGCCCTGCTCCCCTCTCCCTGAGGTGCTGAGAACTCTGCAGCCCCTCCTGCCATCCCATCTGCCCAGGCCAGCACAACAGCCCTGGCCTTGGGGCCCTCAAGAGCTGCTCCTGCTCCAGGTCCAGGGACCATCCCAAAGCTGGGGCAGCCAGGAATCTGTGTCCAATCCTGTTCATTCCTGTTGTGATGGTGAGGGATCCTCAGCCACTCTGAGGTTGTTGATCAATTTTACTATTCCAGAGGCCACCTCTTTCTTGGGCTCATGGAACCAAGAGGCCCCTGTGACACTGCAGGGCCTTGTGGCACCATGCAGAGCATTGCAACAGAGCAGGACCTCGTGTCATGAGGCCCATGCCACTGGGACACTGCAGGGCCCCATGGAACCAAGGGGCCAGTGTTGCACCTCAGGGACTCATGGAATGAAGGAAACATGTTTGACACCATGGTGCCCAAGAGGCCCAGTGGTGACAGTGTGGAACCAAGGAGAGCATTGCTGCACTGTGAGACCTCATGGAACCAAGGATCCACTGTGACACTGTGGGGCCTTGGGGGACCAAGGTGCCATTGTGACACTGCGGGGCCCAAGGATCCACGGGACTTTGTGACACCAAGGGGTCCCATGGAACCAAAGGGACATTGTGACCCTGGGAGGCCTCATGGAATCATGGAGACCATTGGGACACTCCAGGGCCCCATAGAACCGTGGTGACACCAAGTTGGCTGGGAGTGTTGATGTGCTGCAGGGTAGGAGGGCTCTGCACAGGGACCTGGACAGGCTGGATCCAGGGCCCAAACCCAACAAGGTGAGGTTTAACAAGTCCAAGTGCCGGGTCCTGCACTTTGGCCCCAATGACCCCTGCAGTGCTCCAGGCTGGGGCCAGAGTGGCTGGACAGCAGCCAGGCAGAAAGGGACCTGGGGCACTGATGGACAGCAGGCTGGACATGAGCCAGCAGTGTGCCCAGGTGGCCAAGGAGGCCCCTGGCCTGGATCAGGAATGGTGTGGCCAGCAGGAGCAGAGCTTCAGTGCCACCCCTGACTTGTCCCCAGCTCTACACACAGACATTGCTGCTGCAGCTCCAGAGAAGGGAAAAAAAGGCAGATCTCTGGAGAAAACTTTGCTGGGAGACCCTTTAGTTCATTTAAAACCAGCAAGAGTGCAGCCCCTCATTGACACAGTCTGTGGCCACAGGAAGGTGGAGAGAAACAAAATGAGAAATGGCACAAACAATGACATTTCTTTGTGGACAAGATTAAAAAATGAAAACCTTTAAGAAAGAAAGAAAGAAATTAAGAAAGAAAACCTCCAAAATGAAACAAACAAGAACTATCAAAGACGACTTTTATTACAAGTGATTTGCAGAAACTGACCAGCAGTTTAATGTTTTTGAAATTGTCCAGTCATCAGTGTCCACACTGCAGCCTTGAGCTCCTGGTTCCTCAGGCTGTAGATGAGGGGGTTCAGGGCTGGAGCCACCACTGAGTACAGAACTGACAGTGCCAGATCCAGGGATGGGGAGGAGATGGAGGGGGGCTTCAGGTGTGCAAATGAGGCAGTGCCGAGGAACAGGGAGATCACAGCCAGGTGAGGGAGGCAGGTGGAAAAGGCTTTGTGCCGTCCCTGCTCAGAGGGGATCCTCAGCACAGCCCTGAAGATCTGCACATAGGAGAAAACCATGAACACAAAACAGCCAAGCAGCAAACAGGCACTGACTGCAATGAGCCCAAGTTCTCTAGTATAGAAATTTGAGCAGGAGAGCTTTAAGATCTGTGGAATTTCACAGAAGAACTGGTCTAGGGAATTGCCATGGCACAGGGGGAGGGAAAATGTACTGGCTGTGTGCATGAGAGCACTGAGAAAGGCAGTGGCCCAGGCAGCTGCTGCCATGTGGGCACAAGCTCTGCCGCCCAGGAGGGTCTCGTAGTGCAGGGGTTTGCAGATGGACACGTAGCGGTCGTAGCACATGATGGTCAGGAGATAAAACTCTGCTGAGATGAAGAACAGAAAGATAAAAAGCTGTGCAGCACATCCTGTGTAGGAGATTTCTCTGGTGTCCCAGAGGGAATTGTGCATGGCTTTGGGCACAGTGGTGCAGATGGATCCCAGGTCAGTGAGGGCCAGGTTGAGCAGGAAGAAGAACATGGGGCTGTGCAGGTGGTGGCTGCAGGCTACGGCGCTGATGATGAGGCCATTGCCCAGGAGGGCAGCCAGGGAGATGCCCAGGAAGAGGCAGAAGTGCAGGAGCTGCAGCTGCCGCGTGTCTGCCAGTGCCAGCAGCAGGAAGTGGCTGATGGAGCTGCTGTTGGACATTTGCTGTGGCTGCACATGGGGACCTGTTCATGGATAAAGGACAGTGACAAGTCAGGAGAGGCTGGGACTCTCCTTTGTTCCTGCTCTGGGAAAATCTTCACCCAGGTCCCTGCCTGAGCTCCAGCTGTGCTGAGTGTGCCAGGAGCAGCCAGGCCTGCGCCTGGGGGCTCTCCAGGAGCCATCCCTGCCCTGCTGCCCTGGGTTTGTGGCCATGTGGCAGAGGGACAAGGCTGGAAATTCAGTATTTGTCAGGGGAATCACTCCTAAAGCTGAAGGGCTTGGTACCACCTGCACACACAGTTCTAAAGTATGGCAGGAGATGGTTTTAGGAATTGTTCTCCTGCCCACACATCATTCCTGGTTCTCTGAGGTCAGAAATCCCCAGCATTTCTGCTGCACTCAGAGTTTGCCACTGAGAGATGTGAGAGGCAAAAGATTCCCTGTGGCTTAGGGAAGGTGAGGGGCTGGATGGGCTTGTTCCCAACTGCCCTGGGTTTGCACCTTTGGCTGGAATCAGAGCACAATCACACTCCTGTGTCACCCTGGCATAAACCAGACCCTGCCCAGGGCAGAGGGATCCCTGAATGTCTCACCCTCTCTAAAGGTCTCTGGGCAAGGGCTCAGCACCCCCCTCTGCCAAGGACACTCACAGCTCCCTTGGCAAAGCCAGCAGCATTTCCTCAGCTGTGACATCTCTGCCCTTCCCCGTGGGACATTCAGGGAAGTCCAAGAGGCTCTGGCACAGATTTGCAGCCAGGAGGGCAGCTCAGAGCTTGGAAGGACACAGCAAGGAGATGCCCAGGTGTGCCCATGATGGGATCTCAGGGAGGCAGCTCAGCTCATTCCCCTTTGCCATGGACTGCTTTGCCCACAGCCCCACAGGTCACAGGGAAGCTGGGACACCCCATTCCCATGGACACACCTGCCTGGCAGCAATCCCAAGGGCAGGGCCTGACTCAGCTGCTGCAGATGCCAGAGCCTCCCTGAGAGTCCCAGGTAACAATGACAATATCAGAGCAGTGCATTTAGGCTGTTTAGGAGCCTCCCAGCAGAGAGACTGAGCACCCAAACTTACAATTCTGGCATCTCTGTAAATGTTCCAACATTACTTTGCTGATCCTGGTGTGTCCCTTTCAACTCAGAATGTTCTGTGATTCTGGGATTACAATTCCTCTTCTGCTTCTCTCATCACCCTGTTGTCTATAATCAAAAGAGAAAAAACCCACAAAATTTTAACAGTGTTAGAAAAGTAAAGTAAAAACCAGTTTCATTGGAAGCTTCCAGGTGTCCCAGTGGGGATGTGGCATACCCAGCCACTTATTTCAACAATTTATGAAGGTTGATTAATTAGGATATTTAACAGAAACATTCAATAGGAGATTCA
The DNA here is from genome assembly GCF_971803275.1 of Cyanistes caeruleus. Lineage (NCBI taxonomy): Eukaryota > Metazoa > Chordata > Aves > Passeriformes > Paridae > Cyanistes > Cyanistes caeruleus. The sequence goes on along the minus strand of NW_028256048.1, from coordinate 20,005 downwards.
TTGCCCCAGTTACACGCCCCTGAGTCAACCCATTGGAGTAGGTCCAAGGGTTTCTTTGCCCCACTTTTTGTTATGACTGCTCACATTCCAGTTAAAAAGCAAAATGTTCTTCCAGTAGCTCCTCTTTCTGATGATAAGACTAAATAGTATTTCAGAAATCTATTTAGAAAGTCACTTTATTGTTCTAAAATCTAAGAGAAAAGTTAGGAAATGTACTAGAGCTAAATCAGGATAACAGTTATAGAAGTATATAATAGCAGTTTAATAGAGTTACTTAAGGATTATGATTTTATAACTATATAATAATAGTTTACAAATCTAAAAATATATTTAAAATATATAAAAAGTAAAAATCCTTTTGTCATCATTGCAACTTTCCCACCCTGCTTAAAGAAAGAAATTGAAAACACTCAGGAAATCTCCTGATCTTTACAGCAATCCCATTCTCACCTTCCTTTGGGAAGTGTCCTCTGGAGCTCTGCCCAGGCAGGACTGGAGCTGGGAGCAGCCCTGCCCCACACAGCCCCTCTCAGCAGCAGCCCCTGCCCTGCTCAGGGTGGCTCCTTCCCCCCACAGCTTCTCCCCAGCGCTGGGAGCAGCTCCCCGGGCTGGCTGAGAGCTGTCCCTGGCAGGCAGCAGAGTCCCTGCCCCAGCACAGTGCCCTGGGCTGCAGGACCCTGCTCTGCAGGACAGCCCTGGGCACCCCTGGCTGCTCTGCACAAGGGACAGGCAGAGAATGTACTCACAGAGTCTGGAGGCACTGGCATGTTCCAGCTTTAGGAGATGCCTCCAGGAGCTGCAGCTGCATTGTCCTGCAGCCAGAGGCTTCCTGTGTCAAGGGCTGGCAGTGATTCTGCCCCAGGCACTTCTCAGCACCTTCCCAGCCCTGACTGATTGAAGCTCTCTGTGCCTCTGGGCTGTGCCTGGGGTGGCTGCAGGCAGTGCCCCAGCCCTGCTGGGCTGGAAGAAGAGCTGCTCAGCAAGAGAAATGTGCTTTTGAAGCTCTTCTTGGTTTCCAGGAGCTGCCTCTGTGCCAGGAGCCTGGCCCAGCTCAGCAGCACAGACACAGCAGCAGGACTTTAATGAGCCTCTTGGGGCTTTGTGCTGAGGCCCTGAACATCAGTCCCTGACAGGGAGGGGAAGAAACCTCTCAAGAACTCCAAGTCAGAATGGAACTCCAAAGTTTCTTTTCCTTTTAATGGGTCCCACTGAGGGACAGCACTGAGAAAGTGTCCCCAGGCCCCAGGCAGAGCAGAGAACTGGAGGCACTGATGACAGGTGGGGACAAAGAGAAGCCAAGTCTTGGTGCCCTGGGCCACAGCAGCCTCTGTGCCAGCAAGGGCTGTGAGGAGACACCTTGTCCTGAGGCCCTGGGGCCTCCTGGCACAGCCCCAGCAAGGCTGGCCACTGTCACCCCCTTGGCCTGCCCTCAGCATCCCCCCTAGCCCACATGCCAGTGGCCTCAGGGATCTGCTGGAAGGAGTCCCTGGGGAGCCTTGCTCAGGAATGGCCCTGGGGGCTCCTTCATGCTCCCAGCAACTGCAGCTTTTTCAAAGAACTTTGGCTTTTGCCTTGGAGTCTTTGAGAGGTTTGTGCAATCCTGGCCTCCAATTATCTGCTGTAATTAGTCCCTTGAGAGGCTTTGTCAGTAACAACACTCAGTGGAGCTCATTAATGCTTCAAGGTACTTCAGGTTCTTAAGGTACTTTCCTTTTTCCTTCCCACACTGAATCTCTGAGAAGTTTGTGCAATTATGGCCCCAATTATCTGCTTTAACGAGTCCCTTGGGACCTTTGCATTGACACTCAGTGGGGCTCATCAATACTTTGAGATACTCAGGGCTTTTTCAACTGCTTTGGATTGTCCTTTCCACACTGAGTCTCTGAGAGGTTTCTGTGCAATCCTGGCCTCCAGTTCTCTCCTCCAAGGAGTCCATGAGGAGCCTGTGCTGGGGATGGACCTCAGTGGCACCCATTAATCCTTGGAGAAACTTTGGATATTTTCCTCTGACTTGGACTCCTGGAAAGGTTTCTGCAATCTCCTCTCAGGCCCTGAGGTTCCAGGGCTCAGCTCCAAATGCACCACGGGGCTCATTAGGATCAAGCAAGTCCCAACAAACCATGGCTGTGCCTTGATTTCCCTCTGGTCTGGTGCAGTTCTTAGGAAAGTTTCCTACAATAGTTATGGAGAAATAGTTCAAAGAACTTCTAGGAAATATGTGTTCCTATTTTAAAGGGTGTCTTTTATTCCTGTTCACTTTAGAGCAGAGGTGATTGCAGCATTCAGTGATCATTATTGATCCAGGGTCTCTCCTAAGGAGGTCTGGCCAGGTCAGAGAAGCTGTGTCTTGAGGTCTGACCCAGTGTGGACAACCTTGCTCCACATTCCCCAGCCCCATCCTGTCTCTCCTCACTCACCTGGGACCTGCTTTGCTCACACAACTGGTTGCACTCAGGCAAAGAGGGGTTTTCTTCTTTGATTTTAGCAATCTAAAACTGCTGAGTTTCCCCATGGAAAACAGACACCCTCCTCAAGTGTGTGCCAGCCCAAGGTGCCACCAAGGAGGTTCCCCTTCCCCAAGGCAGAACCAGGCAAGGAATGTTTCAGACACACAGGAAGCTCTGCAATAAACACAAAGCCAGAGTTGGCTGAAGGCAGAATTAGAGCAGCTGCTGAAGGACAGACGAGCTTTGAACTCCTTGCAGCTGAAAGCACCAAGTGGGTTGTTGGGAGGTGTGTGAGTGAGGCAAGAGTGAGGGAAGGGAAATGCAGAGAGCCCTGGAAGTGCTTCTGTGCAGCCAGGCTGTGGGGAAGGGCACTGCAGAGCTGCCCTGGGCCAGCTGTGAGGGTGGATTATCATCCCAACCTGCCCTGGGCCATGGCAAGGGGCTGTTGCCATGGACACTGCACTGACCCCACTGTGCCAGCCCTTTGCTCAGGGCTGCTGTCACTGCCCAGAGCCAGAGGGGATCCCTTGCTGGGGGCTTGTGCCACGGCCACCTGCCCTGTGCCGCGCTGGCTGGTCAGGCGTCGTGGAACCAGCAGCAAACGCCACTGCCAGGGCCAAAGGTCAGCTCAGCCAGACAGAAAGGGTCAGTGCTGCCACCTGTTTCCATGGCAACCCTCCCTGGGACACCACACCTGGGTCACCTGTCCTGGCAATTGCCATGGAAACCCGGCTCATTGGAAATGCAATGGTGGACAAAGGTTTTAGTGGGGCCTGCCACAACAGGACAAAGGGTGGTTGTTGCAGTGTGTTTCTTGTTCATGGTATGTTCTGTTATTGCCCCAGTTGAAGGTTTGGTCCAAATGAGACCCTCCCACCCCACTTGGTCAATTTACCCTGAGTCACCTGTAAATTCTACCTTAGACCCACTGCATGCTTGGAATTCCACTTCAGAAATCCCCTAAATTTCGATGTTTGATTAGTCCATGTGACCCAATTTCCCCCCATACCTCCTTCATTAGGATGATTTTGTGAACCCTGCCTTTTACCCTCCCCAGGATATCTCTGATTAGCTGATGCTTTGTACCCTCCCTTTGAACCACCTCCCTATTTCAGCTGTTGCACGCTCGCATTTTCTGTCTTTTGCCCCCAAGATTCCCCAGAGCAATAAATCCTCTGTTATCCCATGCAAAAGACCTCCCTCTCATCCTTGTCTCCTCAGAGCGCAGACTGACAGCCAAAAGCCACAGAGCGAGTGCTCCAGTCACAGCTGGGCTCATCCTGCTCCTGGGCTGTGACCCACTCCTGGTGCGGCCCAAAGTGACAGAGCCAGATCAGCTCCGGCCCAAGGTGTTACAGAGTGACTCTTGCCAAGGAACTTTGTGCTGCTGTCACTTAATATTAAATCTGGTTTTTGCTGCTCCCTTGCCGGGGATTTTTCAAACGCTCTCAAGTCCTCGTTGGTGACAGGGTGAAGGAGCCCTGGCCCAGGCTCTGGCCCTGGGGGACACAGGGATGCTCCTGGGGGTCCCTGTCCCCCTGTCCCACCTCCACGGCCCCAGCCCCATCCCTGTGTCAGGCTCTGGGGTCAATCTGATGGAACATCCTCTGGGGGAGGCTGCAGCACCAGGGGTGGGGGAACCCGGGGGGACAGGGGACCCCGCTGTGCAGGAGCAGCGTTGGACTTCTCTGGGGGGAACTGTGAGAGGGGCTGGGGTGGAGTGACCTCCCCAGTGACCTCACATTGCCCCCTGTGATGTCACACTGCCCCCTGTGATGTCACACAGACACCTGTGACCTCACATTTCCCCCTGTGATGTCACACTGCCCCTGTGATGTCACAGTGCTCCCTGTGATGTCACACAGACACCTGGGATGTCACAGAGTTCCCTGGGATGTCACACAGACACCTGGGATGTTACACTGCCCCTGTGATGTCACACAGACACCTGGGATGTCACACTGCCCCTGTGATGTCACAGCCCACTCTGGGCAGCCCTTGTGATGTCACAGAGCCAACTCTGGGATGTCATCCTGTGACATCATACAGCTGTGGAGGGATGTCACAGAAGACTGTAATGTCACAAAGACAGCAGATATTGTCACAGTCTACTGTGATGTCACAGCCTGCTCTATGATGCTACACAGTGACACTCTGATGTCACAAACCACTCTCAGATGTCACAGAGCCACCCTCTATGAAGGCAGAGTGTGCTCAATGGCCTCACACCCTCCTCTGTGATGTCACAGCCAGCTTTGTGATGTCACAAGGCCATCAGTGATGTCACTCAGCCCTCTTTGTGATGTCATACAGACACCTTGTGATGTCACAGAACACACTTTGATCTCACAGCCAGGTCTGTGATGTCATACAGCCATGCCATGATGTCACAGCCTGCTCTGTGATGTCATGTATCTAATGTCTAATGTCACAGTCCTCTCTGTGATGTCACAGCCTGCTCTGTGATGTCACAGAATCCCCTCTATGATGCTGTAGCTGCTCAGTGACCTCACACAACAAACTCTGTGATGTCCCAGCCCCATCTGTCACCTCACACAACCCACTCAGAGCTGTCACACAGCCCCTTTCTGACATCCCAGCTGCTCTGGGGCTCCCGGACACAGCCCCAGAGGTGCCGCTGTGACACATCCCCCTCTGGGACATCGCACAGCCCCTGCCAGTGCTGAGCCCCTGGGAGCTCTGTCTGGGCCTGCTCGTGTCCCTGAGCTGCCCTGGCAGGGCCCCAGCCCTGCTGGGCTGTGCTCAGGAGCTGCTCCTGGCCAGAGCTGTCTCTCTGCAGCGCTGCCCTTGCCAGGAGCTGCCTCTGGGCCAGGAGCCCGGCCCAGCTCAGCAGCACAGACACAGCACCAGCACTTTCATCACCCTCTCGGGCCTTTGGGGCTCTTTGCATCACACTCAGACCCTCAGAGTGTGCTCCAGAAACTTCTCAAGAGCTCCAAGTCAGATGGAAACACTGAAGTTTCTTGTAGTTGAAATGAGAGACACGAGTGAGAAAGCGTCCCCAGGTTCCAGGCAGAGCAGAAGACTGGAGGCCCTGATGGCAGCTGGGGACAAGCAAGGGAAAGGTGTCTGTGGTGCTGAGCAAAGCTGGATGTGTTTCAGGAATGCCAAGGGCCAAGGGCTGAGCCCCAGCCCCTGGCAAGGCAGATGCTGTCCCTCCCTCATTGCTCAGGGCTCTTCCCGGGCCACTGGCACGTGGGGATGTGCAATGCCAAGGGCAGCACCATGGGGCGGCCCCTGCCAGGCTGCTGGGCAGGGACAAGGAGGCAATGAGGCCCCAGGGCTGCCAGGGTCACTTGTCCCCTGCTGGCCTCAGGCCCAGGCCCAGCAGCCATGGCCAAAGGCTGCACAAGTTGCCTCTGGCAGGGCCTTGAAGCTGCTGCCCCTCCCTGTGCCCTCTCCAGCCCAGGCTGTCCTACGGTGTTGTGATAGATTGGCATTAAAGAAAACAAAGTCAAACACCTAAGGAGGTTAAAATCGCTGGTGGCTGATGGGAGTTTGTCTCCTAGCCAACAGCTGGCCATTTCTAAGAATTGACAGCAGTTTTAAGCACTGCAAAGTGAGATCAAGCTGTGAACAGCACTTAAGCCCTAAGGCTGGGAATTTCTTTGTCTCTTGGTTTGCTGGCTGTGAAAGGTAACTGAGCTCCAGCTGGCTTCCCGTCCCCGGCCCAGCCCATGCGGCCCGGGCAGGGGCTGGGCTGGGCCTGCCGCGGCTCCCGGCCGGGAGATGGGGCCTGCGGGGCTTGCCCCGGGCTCTGGCCGGGCCAGGCCGCTCCCTGGCTCGGCTGCACTTTTTGCTGCGACTGAATTCACCACAGACTGCCCAGGAAAGAAAGAAAAAGCTCTTGAGCTGCGGCGGGCTGAGACAGTGACCACACTCTCCAGAGCAGCCATGAAGAATCTTCCAGCGCACACAGCTCCAGCCGCTGCTCCAGCAGAGATCACAGAACCATCTACAAAGCCTGGGCAAGATTTTAACCTTTTCATTACCCAGATGAGATTTGCAGATTAATCCTTTTACCCAGAGAGAGAAAAAGAGAGGAATCAACATGTAAAGAGACTTTATAAACTATTAGAGACAGTAAAGAAAAGAATTAAGCTTCAGAAGAGGTAGAGAATAAGGAGATGCTGAAATATTTTTCTGTTAAAGCTATGGAGATGGACAATAGTGATCTGAAAAAAAACTCCTTTAATTCATGACAGAGTATATTGGGAGGAATGGAGTGTTCAAAGTGTGGATTTTCAGCAAGAGGTGGAGTAATTGTGATACAGTGAGGTGCTGGAACACAGAGGGGAGAAGTAATAGTTGAAGATTTGAGGCCTTGAGAGGCAAAGAGAAAACTTCTGTTTCCAGGGAAGCTCACAGAGACAGATGCAGAGAACTTTTGCCTTTGAATAACTCATCCTTAAAATGACATCCCTCGACTCATTGACCCATACACACCTCAGAGTGATGTGAAATGGGAGGAGTGAACTGGTGACAGATTTCTGGGCAGCTGGCATCAGGAAAATAGAAAACTGTAACACAAATAGTTTTCTTGTGAGAAACTCCATAGATCAGCAGAAGAAGACTTGTGTTTCTCTACAAAGGGTGATGAAAAGACTCTAGCAAGAATTTGGACTGTTTTAAACACCAAAGTTACAAAGTTTTTTGTCCCTATGTTATCATGTGAACAAGAGAATGGTTGGGTAGTGGGGGATAAAGGGGTTTTCTGGAGGTTTATTCTGGTGTTCTTATTCTTGTAGATTTGTTAATAAACTTTCTTTATTCCTTTGAAGTTTTAAGCCTGTTTTGCTCTTGTTCTAATCCCTATCTCACAGCAAAAAGTAACTACGTTTTCTAGTAGTTATTTAATTTCAGCTTTAAAACCATGTCAATGTCTCATCAAAATCCCACAAAATTCCACAAAAATCCACAAAATTCTACAAACATCCCAGAAAATCTCCACCAATTTCCACAAAAACTAAGAAGAATCCCTCAAATTCTTCAAATCTCCTCAAAATCCCACAGGATTCCTGAAAATTCCACAATATGCTAAAAAAATAGCACAAAATTCCAGAAATCTTCTCAAAACCCTACCAAATTCCTGCAATTTCTCACAAAATGTCCACAAATTTCCACAATAACCCTCAAAATTCTTAAAAAGACCCACAAAAGTACAAAAAATATCCCACAAAATTCCCTAAATCTTCTCAAAACCCTGCCGAATTCCAGCAACATCCCACAAAATGTCCACAAACGTCCACAAATGTCCACACAATTTCGGAAAAATCCCACAAATTTCCCTAAATCTTTTCAATATCCCTCAAAATTCTAGAAACATCTCACAAAAATTCCACCAATTTTCACACAATCTAAGAAAAATCGCTCAAAATTCTTGAAAAGCCACACAAAAATCCAGAAAAATACCTCAAAATTCCCTAAATCTTCTCAAAACCCTTCCAAATTCCAGCAACATCCCACAAAATGTCCAAAATTGTCCACACAATTATGGAAAAAATCCCACAAATTTCCTCACATCTCCTCAATGTCCCACAAAATTCCAGCAACATCTCATAAAATGTCCACCAATTCCCACAAAATTGAACAGAAAAATCCCACAAATTTCCCTAAATCTCAATATCCCAAAAAATTCCTGAAACATCCCAAAAAATTTACTAAGTCTTGTCAAAATCCTACCAAATTCCAGCAACATCCCACAAAATGTCCACAAATGTCCACAAAATTATGGAAAAATCAAACTAAATTCTTGAAAAGCCACAGAAAATTACAGAAAAATCACATAAAATTCCCTAAATTTTCTCAAAACCCTACCAGATTCCTGAAACATCCCATAAAATCTCCACAAATTTCCACAAAATTCCAGAAAAATCTCTCAAAATTCTTCATTTCCTCTAAATCCCACAAAATTCTTGGAAAGCCCCACAAAATTCCCGGTAAATCCCACAAAATTCCCTAAATTTTCTCACAACACTACCAAATTCCAGAAACATCCCACAAAATCTACACAAATCTCCACAAAAATTCAAAAAACATCCCACAAAATTTTTAAAATTTTCTCAATATCCCACAAAATTCCAGAAACATCCCACAATATTCCCTAAATCTTCTCAAAATTCTACCAAATTCCAGAAACATCCCAGAAAATCTCCACACATTTCCACAAAATTCTATAAAAATCCCTCAGAATGCTTCAAGTCTCCTCAAAACCCCAAAAAATTCTTAAAAAGCCCCACAAAATTCCAGGAAAATCCCACAAAATTTAATAAATCTTCTCAAAACCTTACGAAACTCCAGAAATATCCCACAAAATGTCCTCAAATGACCACCAAATTCAAGAAAAATCCCACAAAATTCACTAAATCTTCTCATTATTTCACAAAATTCCTGAAATATACAACAAAATCTCCTCAAATTCCCACAAAATCCCCTAAATCTTCTCAAAACCCTACCAAATTCCAGAGACATCCCAAAAAATCTGAACCAACTCCCACAAAATCTAAGAAAAGTCCTTCAAAATTTTTCAAGTCTCCTCAAAATTCCACAAAATTCTTTAAAAGCCCCACAAAATTCCAGAAAAATCCCACAGATTTCCGCAAAATCTAAGAAAAATTGCTCAAAATTCTTCAAGTCTCCTCAAAATGCCACAAATCCCACAAAAATCTCACAAAATTCTGAAAATATCCCACAAAATCGACTCAATATCCCACAAAATTCCTAAAACATCAAAGTGAATCTCCATAAATCTCACAAAATCTCCACCAATTCCCTCAAAATTCTACCAAATTCCATAAACACCCCACAAAATCCACAAAAAATTCCTCAAAATCTAAGAAAAATCCCTCAAAATTTTTTTCGAATTTCCTCACAATCCCACAAAATTCCAGAAAAATCCCATAAAATCCCCAGAAATTCTCACTAAATCTAAGAAAAGTCTCACAAAAATCTTCAAGTCTCTACACAAATCCCAGAAAATTCCAGAAACATACCACAGAATTCTTAAAATTTCCTTAAAATCTAAGAAAAGTCCAGAAACATCTCACAAAATCTCCACCAATTCCATCAAAATCTAAGAAACATCCTTCAAAATTTTTAGAATTTCCTCAAAATCTTACAAAATTCCAGAAAATTTCCCAAAATTTCAAAAAAACCCCAACAAATTCCAGAAGCATCCCAGAAAATTCTTTAAATTTTCTCAAAATCTCACAAAATTCCAGAATAATCCCACAAAATTCTTGACACAGCCCACAAAATCTCCACAAATTTCCACAAAATTCCAGAAAAATCTCACTAAATTCTTCAAGTCTCCTCTAAATCCCACAAAATTCTTGAAAAGCCCTACAAAATTCAAGAAAAAATCCCAGAAAATTCCCTAAATGTTCTCAAAACCTGACCAAATTCCAGAAACTCCCACAAATTCACTAGAAATTTCCAGAAAATCTAAGAAAAAATCAATCAATATTCTTCAAGTCTTTCAAAATCCCACAAAATTCAAGTAAAAGCATCACAAAAATCCCTAAATCTTCTCAAAATCCCACCAAATTCCAGAAACATCCTGCAAATTGTCCACAAATTTCCACAAAATCTAAGAAAAATCCTTTAAAATTCCTCAAGTCTAGATAAAATTTCACAAAATTCTTAAAAACCCCACAAAATTCCACTATCCTCAAAATCCCACAAAAAATGCCAAAAAATTTCAGAAACATCCCACTGAATTCTTAAAATTTTCTCAAAATATCAAAAAAATCCAGACTAATCTAACAAAATTCACTAGATCTTCTGAAAATCCCACAAAATTCCAGAAAAATCCCACAAAATTCTGAAAATCCCTCAAAATCTCACAGATTTCTTGAAAAATCCCTCAAAATTCCCTAAATCTTCTCAAATACTTATCAAATTTTAGAAACATCTCACAAAATCTCCATCAATTCCTACAAAATTCCAGAAAAATCCCTCTAAATTCTTCAAATCTCCTCAAAATCCCACAAATCTTACAAAAATCTCACAAAATTCCGTAAATATCCCACAAAGTCTACTCAATATCCCACAAAATTCCAGAAACATCAAACAAAATCTCCAATTCTTTCAAAATCTAAGAAAAATCTCACAAAAATCTTCAAATTTCCTCAAAATCCTACAAAATTTCAGAAAATTTCACAAAATTCTAAAAAATCCCACAAAATTCCAGAAGCATCCCAGAAAATTCTTTAAATTTTCTCAAAGTCCCACAAATCTCCAGAATAATCCCACAAAATTCCTGAAATCTTCCCAAAACCCTACCAAATTCTAGAAGCATCCCACAAAAGCTCAACAAATTTCCACAAAATCTAAGAAAAATCACTCAAAATTCTTCAAGTCTCCTCAAAATGCCACAAATCCCACAAATATCTCACAAAATTCTGAAAATATCCCACAAAATCTACTCAATATCCCACAAAATTCCTAAAACATCAAACTGAATCTCCATAAATCTCACAAAATCTCCACCAATTCCCTCAAAATCTAAGAAAAATCCCTCCAAATTCTTCAAATTTCCTCAAAATCTTACAAAATTTCAGAAAATTTCCCAAAATTCAAAAAAAACCCCAACAAATTCCAGAAGCATCCCAGAAAATTCTTTAAATTTTCTCAAAATCCCACAAAATTCCAGAATAATCCCACAAAATTCTTGACACAGCCCACAAAATCTCCACAAATTTCCACAAAATCTAAGAAAAATCTCACTAAATTCTTCAAGTCTCCTCTAAATCCCACAAAATTCTTGAAAAGCCCCACAAAATTCAAGAAAAAATCCCAGAAAATTCCCTAAATGTTCTCAAAACCTGACCAAATTTCAGAAACTCCCACAAAATCACTAGAAATTTCCACAAAATCTAAGAAAAATCAATCAATATTCTTCAAGTCTTTCAAAATCCCACAAAATTCAAGTAAAAGCATCACAAAATTTCCTAAATCTTCTCAAAATCCCACCAAATTCCAGAAACATCCTGCAAATTGTCCACAAATTTCCACAAAATCTAAGAAAAATCCTTTAAAATTCCTCAAGTCTAGATAAAATTTCACAAAATTCTTTAAAAACCCCACAAAATTCCACTATCCTCAAAATCCCACAAAAAATGCCAAAAAATTTCAGAAACATCCCACTGAATTCTTAAAATTTTCTCAAAATATCAAAAAAATCCAGACTAATCTTAGAAAATTCACTAAATCTTCTGAAAATCCCACAAAATTCCAGAAACACCCACAAAATTCTGAAAATCCCTCAAAATCTCACAAGTTTCTTGAAAAAACCCACAAAATTCCCTAAATCTTCTCAAATACCTATCAAATTTTAGAAACATCTCACAAAATCTCCATCAATTCCTACAAAATTCCAGAAAAATCCCTCAAAATTCTTCAAGTCTCCTCAAAATCCCACAAATCTTACAAAAATCTCACAAAATTCCATAAATATCCCACAAAGTCTACTCAATATCCCACAAAATTCCAAAAACATCAAACAAAATTCCAGAAATATCTCACAAAATCTCCAATTCTTTCAAAATCTAAGAAAAATCTCACAAAAATCTTCAAATTTCCTCAAAATCCTACCAAATTTCAGAAAATTTCACAAAATTCAAAAAAATCCCACAAAATTCCAGAAGCATCACAGAAAATTCTTTAAATTTTCTCAAAGTCCCACAAATCTCCAGAATAATCCCACAAAATTCCTGAAATCTTCTCAAAACCCTACCAAATTCTAGAAGCATCCCACAAAAGCTCAACAAATTTCCACAAAATCTAAGAAAAATCACTCAAAATTCTTCAAGTCTCCTCAAAATCCCACAAATCCCACAAAAATCTCACAAAATTCTGAAAATATCCCACAAAATCTACTCAATATCCCACAAAATTCCTAAAACATCAAACTGAATCTCCATAAATCTCACAAAATCTCCACCAATTCCCTCAAAATCTAAGAAAAATCCCTCCAAATTCTTCAAATTTCCTCAAAATCCTACAAAATTCCAGAAAAATTCACAAAATTCCAAAAAAATCCCACAAAATTCCAGAAACATACCACAGAATTCTTAAAATTTTCTTAAAATACCAAAAATTCCAGAAACATCTAACAAAATCTCCACCAATTCCCTCAAAATTCTACCAAATTCCATAAACATCCCACAAAATCCACAAAAAATTCCTCAAAATCTAAGAAAAATCCCTCAAATTTTTTTTCAAATTTCCTCACAATCCCACAAAATTCCAGAAAAATCCCACAAAATCCCCATAAATTCTGACTAAATCTAAGAAAAGTCTCACAAAATTCTTCAAGTCTCTTCACAAATCCCACAAAATTCCAGAAACATACCACAGAATTCTTAAAATTTTCTTAAAATCTCAAAAAGTCCAGAAACATCTCACAAAATCTCCACCAATTCCCCCAAAATCTAAGAAACATCCCTCAAAATTTTTCAAATTTCCTCAAAATCTTACAAAATTTCAGAAAATTTCCCAAAATTCAAAAAAAACCCCAACAAATTCCAGAAGCATCCTAGAAAATTCTTTAAATTTTCTCAAAATCTCACAAAATTCCAGAATAATCCCACAAAATTCTTGACACAGCCCACAAAATCTCCTCCAATTTCCAAAAAATCTAAGAAAATTCCAGAAAATTGAAGAAATCCCACACTATTCCCTAAATGTTCTGAAGTCCCTACCAAATTCCAGAGACATCCCACCAAATCTCCACCAATTCCTACAAAATTCCAGAAAAATCCCACAAAATTCACTAATCCTTCTCAAAATTCCACAAAATGTCCCCAAATTTCCACAAAATCTAAGAAAAATCCCTCAAAATTTTTCAAGTCTCCTCAAAATCCCAGAAATCCCACAGAAATTTCAACAAAATTCCATAAATATCCCACAAAATCTACTCAATATCCTACAAAATTCCAGAAAACATCAAACAAATTCCAGAAACATCTCACAAAATCTCAACAAATTTCCACAAAATCTAAGAAAAGTCTGTCAAAATTCTTCAAGTCTCCTCAAAATCCCACAAAATTCCCTAAATCTTCTCACAACACTACCAAATTCCAGAAACATTCCACAAAATCTACACAAATCTCAAAAAAATTCAAAAAACATCCCACAAAATTCCCTAAATTTTCTCACTATCCCACAAAATTCCAGAAACATGCCACAATATTCCTTAAATCTTCTCAAAATTCTACCAAATTCCAGAAATATCCCGCAAAATCTCCACAAATTTCCACAAAATTCAAGAAAAATCCCTCAGAATTCTTCAAGTTCCCTCAAAACCCCACAAAATTTTACAAACATCCCACAAAATTCCACAAAAAATCCCACAAAATTCCCTAAATCTTCCCAAACCCCTACCAAATTCCAGAAACATCCCACAAAATCTACACAAATGACCACAAAATCCCATAAAAATCCCACGAAATTCCCACAGCTCCTCAAAATCCCACAAAATTCTTGAAAATCCCCACAAAATTCCAGAAAAATCCCACAAAGTTCCCTAAATCTCCTCATTATCCCACAAAATTCCAGAAACATCCCACAAAATCTCCACCAATTTCCACAAAATCTAAGAAAAATCCCTCAAAATTCTTCATGTCTTCTCAAAATCCCACAAATACCACAAAAAATCTCACAAAATTCTGTAAATATCTTACAAAATCTACTCAATATCCCACAAAATTCCAGAACATCAAACAAAATTCCAGAAACATCTCACAAAATCTCCAATTTTTTCAAAATCTAAGAAAAATCTCTTAAAAATCTTCAAATTTCCTCAAAATCCTACAAAATTTCAGAAAATTTCACAAAATTCCAAAAAATCCCACAAAATTCCAGAAGCATCCCAGAAAATTCTTTAAATTTTCTCAAAGTCCCACAAATCTCCAGAATAATCCCACAAAATTCCTGAAATCTTCCCAAAACCCTACCAAATTCTAGAAGCATCCCACAAAAGCTCAACAAATTTCCACAAAATCTAAGAAAAATCACTCAGAATTCTTCAAGTCTCCTCAAAATCCCACAAATCCCACAAAAATCTCACAAAATTCTGAAAATATCCCACAAAATCTACTCAATATCCCACAAAATTCCTAAAACATCAAACTGAATCTCCATAAATCTCACAAAATCTCCACCAATTCCCTCAAAATCTAAGAAAAATCCCTCCAAATTCTTCAAATTTCCTCAAAATCCTACAAAATTCCAGAAAATTTCACAAAATTCCAAAAAAATCCCACAAAATTCCAGAAACATACCACAGAATTCTTAAAATTTTCTTAAAATACCAAAAATTCCAGAAATATCTCACAAAATCTCCACCAATTCCCTCAAAATTCTACCAAATTCCATAAACATCCCACAAAATCCACAAAAAATTCCTCAAAATCTAAGAAAAATCCCTCAAATTTTTTTTCAAATTTCCTTACAATCCCACAAAATTCCAGAAAAATCCCACAAAATCCTCAGAAATTCTCACTAAATCTAAGAAAAGTCTCACAAAATTCTTCAAGTCTCTTCACAAATCCCACAAAATTCCAGAAACATACCACAGAATTCTTAAAATTTTCTTAAAATCTCAAAAAGTCCAGAAACATCTCACAAAATCTCCACCAATTCCCCCAAAATCTAAGAAACATCCCTCAAAATTTTTCAAATTTCCTCAAAATCTTACAAAATTCCAGAAAATTTCCCAAAATTCCAAAAAAACCCCAACAAATTCCAGAAGCATCCCAGAAAATTCTTTAAATTTTCTCAAAATCCCACAAAATTCCAGAAAAATCCCACAAAATTCCAGAAACATCCCACAAAATCTCCTCCAATTTCCAAAAAATCTAAGAAAATTCCAGAAAATTGAAGAAAAATCCCACACTATTCACTAAATGTTCTGAAGTCCCTACCAAGTTCCAGAGACATCCCACCAAATCTCCACCAATTCCTACAAAATTCCAGAAAAATCCCACAAAATTCACTAATTCTTCTCAAAATTCCACAAAATGTCCCCAAATTTCCACAAAATCTAAGAAAAATCCCTCAAAATTTTTCAAGTCTCCTCCAAATCCCACAAAATTCCAGAGAATCCCACAAAATTCCAGTAAAATCGGATGAAATTGTTGGCATTCAGGAACACAGATGATTTTTCCCCATGGCTGCTGTGGGGAGTGTGGCCATTATCTGAGCACAAAGCTGCAAGCTGCTATCTTTCCCTGCCTTTAGTGGCAGCCTGTGGTGAAACTGAGCAGCGGCACAAAGTGCAGGCCAGGCAGGGAGCGGCCTGGCCCGGCAGCCCCGCTGTGCAAGGCCCAGCCAAGCCTCTGAGAAGGGGCTCCTGGCACTTGCCAGTCTCCATCCTCCCCGGGAAGCGCAGAGCTGCGGCCAGCCCCGCTCCCCTCCCGTGGCCTTGGCTGGCCTGGGGGGAAGGAGGCTGAAGCCGAGCCCTGCTACCTCTTCAAAAGGCGCAAAGCAAAGAGAGCCAAGAGAAATTGCCGGCCTTAGGGCTTCAAGTGCTGTTCCCAGCTTGATGGCACTTTGCAATGGGCAAAACTGCTGGCACTTCTCAGCAATGGCCTCTTATGGGCCAGGAGAAAAACTCCTCTCAGCCTCCAGCAGCTTCAATTTCCTTAGGTGTTTGTTTTTTGAAATGTCAGTCCATCAGACGTGGGATTTTGAGAAAATGTAGGATATTCTGTGGTATTTTTGTGGAAGTTTTTGGAATTTCTCTGGAATTTCTTAGGACTTTTTTGGAATTTTGTGGATTTTTTCTGGAATTTTGTGGGATTTTGAGAAAATGTAAAGTATTTTGTGGGATTTTTTCTGGATTTTTGTAGATTTTATGAAAATTTGAAGAATTCTGTGGCATTTTTGTAGAATTACATGGGATTTTGTGGAATTCTTGGGATTTTTGTGTCATTTTATCAGATTTTACTGCAATTTTGTGGAATTTTTCTTGAATTCTGTGAGATTTTTGTAGAATTTTATCAGATTTTACTGGAGTTTTGTGGATTTTTTTGTGGAATTTTGAACATTTTTTGTACAATTTTGTAGAATTTTGAAGAGACTTAAGGAATTCTGTGAGATTTTCCTGGATTTTTGTGGACTTTTGTGGGATTTTTGAAGAATTTTTCTGGAATTTTGTGGAATTTTGAGAAAATTTCAATATTTTTGTGGAATTCTATTGGAATTTTGTAGGTTTTTTTTTAATTTTATGCAATTTTGAGAAAATGTAGGGAATTTTGAGGCGATTTGGGAAATTGTGGGATTTTTCTGAAATTTTGTGGGATTTTGTAAAGATTTGGGGAATTTAGTAAGATTTTTGTGGGATTTTTCCGGAACTTTGAAGGATTTTTCTGCAATTTGGTGGATTTTTTTCTGGAATTTCGTGGGTTATTTCTGGCCGTCTGTAGAAACTGGAGGAGATTTTGTGGTATAGTTCTGGAATTTGGTGGGATTTTGTGAAGATTTAGGGAATTTTGTGGAGCTTTTCTGCAATTTTGTGGGAATTTGAGGTAATTTAGAGAATTTACTTAAGGTTTTCTGTAGAATTTTGTGGATTATTTGTGGAATTTTTTGAAAGTTTTCAGGAATTTTGTGGCATTTTCTGAAATTTAGTGGGATTTTCAGGAGATTTCAAGAATTTTGAGGGATTTTTGTTGGATGGAGTTTGGAGTTTAGTTGTGGGAATTTGAGGAGATTCAGGGAATTCTGTTGGGGTTTTTTGCTGAATTTTGTCCATTTTTTCTAGAATGTTGTGGGATTTAATAAAAAATTAAAAAATTATGAGATTTTTCATTAATTTTTATGGAATTTTTCTGGAATTTTGTGGATTTTTTCTGCAATTTTGTGGAATTTTTCTGCAATTTGTGGGATTTTAACAAAGTTTAGGGAATTTTGTGGGATTTTTCTGCCATTTTGTGGGATTTTTGTGGGAATTTTGTCAGATTTTGCTGGAGTTTTGTGGGATTTTTTTATTAATGGAGAAGACAATGGAGATTTTGCCAAACCTCCTTTCAAACAACAAAACTTGGGGCAGCACAACAGAAAAGAGGAAAAGAAAATCTTCCCCAGTTAGAACAGAGCCAGAGTCCCACCATTTTCTCCTCCACTTTTATTTCTTTTCTCCATTTAGAGGCAAACCTTCCATCTCCAAAAGCTTCCATCTCTCACTTCCTGATGCCGTTTGCCACCCTTTAGCCTCGACCCCCACGGATCTGAGTGCTGTCCATGTGGGGCTGGGGATGCTCAGCCTGGAAAGAGAAGGGGCTGGGGAGGCCTCCCTGCAGCTCTAGGAAAGATGGGCACAGAGAGGAGAAGGCTTTCAACTGCAGGAGTGAGCTTGAAGTTGGATCTAATGCAGCTGCTCTTTTCCACTCAGGCTGCTGGGCCACTGGCCCAGGCTGGGCACAGAGGCTGGGGATGCTCCATCCTTGGCAACATCCAAGGCCAGCTGGGAGCAGGGCTCTGAGCAACCTGTTCTGGGGGAAGATTGCTCAGCTTGGAACAAGATGGTCTTTAGGCTCCCTTCCAAGCCCAAGCACCCAGGGATTCCATCATTCTAGCATCTCCCTTGTCCACTTCAGCCTGGGCCTGGGCTCCTGGCACTGATGTCACAGTGCACGCTCCAGCTAGAACTTCCAGCATCCAGCAACGGCCACAACACAACCCTTGGCTCCTTGTGTCAGCACGCTCTTCACCCTGCTCCAGGCCTACCCCTGTCACCTTGTTGTCACCTGCTCCCTCATACCCCCAGCAGTCCCAAAAGCTCCCCAGTGTGTGCATTTTGCTCTCCATCCCTGCAGGATGTCTGCATTTGCTCCAAAGAAGGTATGGTACCATTCCACGGAGGTGGACACCCCGCAGCTGCCTGGCTGGGCTGGAGCTCTGTGGGATAGTGTGGGAAAGGGACCCACTGGGAGATTTTGCTACCTCTGCAGGCTGGCACAGACACAGAGGAGGAGATGGAGATGGATGTGAAAGAGATGGAGGAAGAGATGGAAGTGGATACACAGATTGATACAGAAGAGGACATGGAAGTGGATGGACAGGAGACGGGAGAGGAAGAAATGGAGGTGGACGTGGAAGACAATATTGAGGAGAGGGATATTGATGTAGAAGACGAGGAGGAGGACATGGTGTTGGGATGAAGAGCGATGCCAGCAGTAGAACAGGCAGGTGCTCCCCACAGGCAGAGTGGGTCCCCTGCTGCCAGCCTGGGGCTGGGCTGGGCACTCCCTGCTCAGGGACACGCTAGCCCATGCACTGGATTCTGCTGGCCATCCCTGGCCTGGCCTGGGCTTGCTTTGGGCCACACAAGCCCTGTTCCAGTGCCTGGGCCACAGCCCCCAGCCCCAGCCAGCCTCACTTCTGGCAGCAGAGTCCCACTGTGCCAGTGTCCCAGCCTGGCAGCACATGGAACACCCCTCCATGCCTGACTGCACTGACCGTGCTACTTGTTTTTCTTCTGAGGCACATCCCGGACACAGATGCCACCCTGCTGTATATACGTTTTACAGTTGTTGTGTTCCAAAACACGTTCTGGAGTTTGCTGTAGTATTCTGCAAATGCGTTTCATGTAGTTTTGTTAGATATGTTCTTAGGTAAATAGGTTCTATAGTTCATTGTTGTTGTTGTTGTTACCAAGGCTTGGATGTCCCTGCGGGAGCTGGCACAGCCACCCCAGGAGTGGGCTCCCTGTGCACAGGGGTCCCACTGTCAGAGCTCACCCTCTCCTTGCAGTTTCTCTGCACACACTTGGTAGCTGGAGGGGCAAATCCCAGTGGGCCCTGACCCATGGCATCCCACATGGGAGCAGGGCTCAGCCTCATCCATGGCTCTACCCTGGCTCGCCCCAGGGCTAAGGAGGCTGCACTGGGCTGCGGGCAGCCTGCTTCCTGGGCACCCTGAGCGGCTGGAGCCAGCCTGGAGGGAGCCTCAGCACAGGGGCCTCTGGCCCACATGCACCAAGATTTCCTTTGGAAACCCCCTCTCTCACCACACTCTGCTACAAGCACAACATCAATTGTTCCTCCTAGTTAAAGGGGAGACCTTAATTGGCACAAATTTGTCCCTTGGACTTTCTAGCCCAGCAAATGTCAGCACTTGTAATCCCTGTTCTGCACTCCCTGCTCGGGCACCAAAACATTGGAACCTGCCAGAACATCTTGAATTAGCACCAACCTGCAGAGAGCTACAGGGGGAGAACAACCCCCAACCACACAGGGACATTGATGGGCTGGGGCAGAGCTGAAACTAAAGTATTTTAATGCCAAGAGAGAGGACTTTTTATTGCTGAATTCATTCTCCCAGGACAAGAATGAAAGCTTTGTCTCCTCACCTGCCACACGTCTATTGCCAAGGTTTGCTTCTGAGTTATGACTGATTTTCACTAATCTGTTCAGAACTCTGATGCTCTTCCTGCCTAAGGTGCAGAGATGATATTTCAGCTATTTCAGAGCCAGGTGAGCTCAGCACAGCTTGTGCAACACGCAGAATTTCCAGACCCACAGATTCAGGCC